>NC_138553.1:75490861-75620861 GCF_964273705.1 Natrix helvetica
TGTGTGTGTCTCTGTTTGTGTGTGTCTCTCTCTCTGTCCCTCTCTGTCTCTCTGTCTCTCTCTCTCTGTGTATCTCGCTCTCTGTGTCTCTATCTATCACTGTATGTGTCTCTCTGTCTGTGTGTGTCTGTCTCTGTCTCCCTCTCTCTCTGTGTGTCTCTATCACTTTGTGTCTCTGTCTGTCTGTCTGTCTGTCTCTCTGTCTCTGTGCATGTGTGTATCTCTGTCTCTGTCTCTCTCTTTCAGACACACACACACACACACACACACACACAACGGGGGGGGGGGGTGTTCAACTTGTAGGACATGGAATAATGGGTTTGGGTAAGAAGAAACTGGATTCTGGCTGATTATGAGGAACCAAAACTCTCTAGAAGAAATGTTCAACAGTAGACCCAGTCACCCAAAGAGATCCTCTTCTCAGACATCTTTGATAAATACCTGGCTCCTATTTTTCACAAGATGTGTGGGAGCTATATTAATACTTCTAAATGTGTAAATTAACACAGACTCCAAAAGGGAATCTGGGATCAGCTACTTTGGTGGCCGTGTGTGTGTGTGTGTGTGTGTGTGTGTGTGTGTGTGTGTCACCACCTTGTTAAAAAACTTTTGTAAAGTCCTGCTAGAACTTTCTCCTTTGAACTGGAGGAAGGTTTATGGATTCATTTCCATTATTACCGCGTGTCAACAGCCACCCCAACTCTTGAAAGTTGAATCAGAGCCTCGGCATTTACAAAAAACCCTCCAAATGTCCAGCTTGGTGGCATCCAGCTGAATATGCCTGACCTTGAAAAAAACTAAGCAGGGACAGAGGAGGGCTGTGACAGTGAGCCTATGGCAGGTGGAGCCCTCTCGGAGGGCACATGAGCCATCACCCAGCTCAGCTCCACCGCGCATATGTGCACACCTCCCGCCAGCCACCTGATTTTTGGGTCTCTACCGCACAGGAGGGAGATGCGAGTGCATGCATGGGGGGCGGGCAGGGAGGCGTGTGTGCATGCGCAGGAGGCAGGAGGAGCATGGGGTGTAGTGTTCCCCCCAGTACCTTGTTTTTGGTACTGGGAGGCTTCAGGGAGGCCTGCTGGGCCCAAAGTGGGCCGTGAGCGGGGGAGAGTGTCATGCAGATGTGCAGTGGGGTGGGGCATCATGGGGGTTGTGCAGTCATGTGCAGGGGTGGCGGGGCGCCCTGCATTATGGGTGTGGGCACCCTTACGTGTGCTAGCATGCGCCCACGAGCACTCACGCTTTCTGCACGCAAGGACAAAAAGGTTTGCCATCCCTGGAGTAGGGAATTCCAGTACGGTTGGCTCAGCTGGGACACCAAAGACTTTCCTTTCTGATCATTGCTAAGAAAAGTACCCAAGTGGTTGATAAGTCTTCCAAGGTGGATATGGAACACACACACACACCAGGAGCTTAACCTTCGACCTGAAAGCAGCAGCTGCTCCCTGAGTCCACCTCCCTGGAGCAAGAGGTGCCTCCTTGCCCTCCTTGCAAGGGGTCAGGACAAGAGCATCTACCGTTCCTAAGAGGTCCGTAAAGGGGGCATGCATAAGCGCACCAGCGTGCCGAATATCCCTGTCCTACTGTCCCCGTCTATTTCTATTCACTTCTTTCGTTCATACCCATGTTTATATTTCTATCTGCCTTTCTTGTACATGTTTGACAAACTAATCAATACAGAAATAAATACAAAATGCAAATGCATCTTTTGGGGTTAGGTTAGGACTTCACCTCTTGCCACGCTATTAGGGTCAGCGCCAGGTCCCAAAAAGGGGATCGGGGTGGAAGAGGTGGGGCAGAGATTAATCTGCCCACCACCAATTGATGGCGCTCCAGAAATACCCGGGCTCTAGACCCAATCCCCCCACCCCCAGCCCGAAATTTGCTCGAAATAAAAGCTGCTTTGGGATTATTATTATTCTACTTCTATAGCTTTTTTGCCTCTGGACCTTATAATTATGTCACACTGCAAGGAAAACCGCCAGCATCTGGCCTGCGGTGGAGAAAACTTTTGTTTCAAGACTAAGCTCGCTATTTATAGCCGGGGAAACTGGGGAAGGATAGCAATTTCCTCCAGGTTCCCCCCCCCCCAACAAAATACGGGCAGGGTTATCTTTGGGGAGGGGGGGTGAGAAGGGTTCCTTTCCAGATTAATTTAATGACCCCCCCATCCCATTCCTACAAGAAGCCCCTCACCACCACCGCTGGGGAAGAGCAGGGCGTTGGGAGCAGCTCTGGCACCGTTCACCGCGCCGGTTGCAGGGAATCTCGCTACCCGGCGCGAACCCGGCGCGGGACTGGCGAAGCCAGCTCCTGTTCGAGAGGCATATGCGTTTCATTAGGACGGAGGAGGGGACAAAAGGCCGGGCTGAGAAATACGCGAGGTGGAGAAAGCGAGGGAGAAGAGAGCGGTCCAGGTTTCGCAGCGAAACCTCAGCCGGCGAATGAAGTTTCGCGAAACCCGCCGCGGTCGCGAAATCCCCAGGCGGAGGCTGCGCGCATCTTCAGCCTCGGTTCGCTCGAGGGGGGGGGAATCTGGCGGAGGCCGTCCCGCGTGGGGGGTTCGCGGGCGTTTCGCGCCCGGCCAGACCGCCGCCGCCCCCACTCCCACCCCACGGCTTCCAAGCCGATTCGCGCCGCTCCACGTTTTCCCCTGGTTCCGTTCACACGACGACAAACCCGCAGGGCCAGGATCCGATCCATCCGAGCCACCTGCTCAAGAGGGGAACCCCCCACACACCCCACGGTTTCGCCTCCCCGCGAACCCTAATCTTGCGCGAACCCAGTCAAATGGACTGGAGCAAGAACCGGATTGTGGGTCACTTGAAACGCGCGTGGGAAACATTGTCCCGCATTTACTCCCCCCCCAAGGGAACCCCTGGCCGGTCTCAACCCCGGAGCTCCCCCCCTCTTTCCAGAGGGGTCCCCCGGCTCGACCCCGGAGGCTCCCGCGGGCCGAGGCCAAGCCAACCTCCACCTGCCCACACGGGCAGCGCCGGCCCAGGGCTAGCAGAGGCGAGGAGCCGGTCGGCCCTGTCCCCGATGCCCGAAACCCACCCACCCCTGCCCGCTCCTACTGGCGGTGAGGGACGGCAGGCGAGTCCAGGGTCCACGCAAAGGACTTCAAGGCAGGGCTGTCTTAAGGCATGGGCCTGTGGGCACTTGCCCTTTGGCCCCACGAGCATTGGGCCCCCATAATCATCTGTGTATTGTTCAAATGTTTATCATGTTGATTAGTTGTTGCTGCAACCGCCTGTGCTTAATGTTTCAGCACCGATTTTGTTTAACAGAGTTGGAAGGGACCTTCTAGGTCATCTAGTCCAACCCCCCCCCCCACCTCAAGCAGGAGACTCTACACCACATGCACCTACAATTAGAGAACAATTTAGAATGAAAAGAGTTGGGTGACATGTTGGAAGTGCTCATAAAATAAAGGTACGTTTAATTTTAATCGGCCATTGGCATTTTTATTCCTGCTGAGTAGTTGTCTTAGGGGCCCCTAGTGTACTGCTTTGCCCAGGGGCCCATAATGCGGCCCTGCTTTAAGGACCCCACACCCGCTGCCTCCGCTCGGAGGGGCACCTGCCGGGCAAAGACCCCTGACTTTGCCCCTCTCTGCGCCACAGGCTGGGGGACGGTGGGCATCGGAGCACCGGGAACAGGGAAAGCACACACCGCCGAACGCCGCTTCCGCTGCAGCCCTCTGGAAGGGGGGGACCCCAGTCCACCTGCCTGCAGGCTCCCTCGCCGCCTGATCCGGATTAAGCGGCTGCTCCAGTTTCCCCCCCCCCCCCAATTCCCCATATCCCCCCCCCTCCCTGGGCAGGCGCGCCTCCGACTCACAAGTAGCTGCCGCTGGTCAGGATGAGGAAGAGCTGCGGGTAATAGACGGCGAGGAAGAGGCGGCGGCGGCGGCGAGGGGACAGCAGGAGCATGGTGGGGCGGCCGGGTGCCGGCGGAGTCTTCCTCGGGCCGGGGCGCCCCGCCGGCGGGCTCCGGTCCTCCTCCTCCTCCTCCTCTTCCTCCGGGAAGGCGGGCGAGGAGCAACGGCGCAACGCGCTGACAGGCAGGCAGGCAGGCAGGTCGGCTGGCGGGGCCGCCTCTAGGGCCTGGCCGGGAGCTGCCGGGCCCCCGCCGCCGCCTGCGGCATCTGGCAGCCGGGGCTGGACTGGAGGCTGCCTGGCTTCTCCCTGGCGGAGGGGCGCCCCGAAGCATCGGAGGGCAGAGGGCGGCGCGAGCCCGAGCGCGCCCACGCCGCTCGCCTGTGCTCTCCGGGACGCGGCTGTCATTGGGCGAGGCGCCCCCCCCCACCCCCATCCCAGCGTCGGCCGGAGGCGAGCAAAGGGTCGCGCGGGAGAGGGGGGGGGCAGCTGACCCTGCGGAGGAGCCCTGTGGAGTGGAGGGAAAAACACGCCCGATTTGGGAGGGTGTTCCCCCCCTGGTTGGGTGTCCCCCCCAGCCCCCCAGTTTTTGCTTCCGAACCCTAAAAAATGTAGGGAAGGGGCAGAGCCAGTCCTGCAAACGAACAAACCGACCCGGGCAAACTCCTCAACTCCTAACCAAACTTTTCCACAACGTGGAGAATATCCTACGAGGTAACCCGGGTGCGGTTTCTCGTGTTTCAGGGCGCGCGTGTGGATTTCTCCCCCTCCCTATCAACCGTGATCCCACGCAGGAAGCAACCTCCATCTAAGTCATTGTTTCTCAACCTTGGAATCCTGTAGATGGGTGGACTTCAAAGTCCACCCATCTTCAAGCTGCCAAGGTTGAGAAACAATGACTTAAATAAAGACGGGCCACTTCTGGATGGATGGATGGATGGCTGTTAATATCTTGCGCCCGACGTAGCCCCCCCCTCCCCGCTCCTCCGGGTGTCTCGGACCCAAACGGGCAGCGGCTGAGTCCCGGAACAGAATCCTAAACCGAGGTGAACCGGGGTTAACAGATTAACATCAAACTCATTTTCCTTACTTTCCATATAAGTGGAAACACTGCCACCAAATGAGGTTCCTTTCAGATTTTCTAATTCATTCCAAAAAGTTTTAAGCAGGGACCCAAAAGTTAATAAGAGATCCACAGATTAACAGAGTTGGAAGGGACCTTAGAGGTCATCTAGTCCAAACCCCCCCTCTCAAGGAGGAGACCCTACACCATTTCTGACAGGTGCCAGTCCAATCTCTTCTTGAAAGCTTCCAGTGATGAAGCTCCCACAACTTCTGAAGGCAACCTCTGTTCCATTGGTTGATTGTTCTCACGGACAGAAAGTTCCTCCTTATTTCTAAGTTGAATCTCTCCTTGATCAGTTTCCATCCATTATTCCTTGTCTGGGCTTTGGATGCCTTGGAAAATAGTTTGACCCCCTTCCTCTCTGTGGCAGCCCCTCAAATATTGGAACACTGCTATCATGTCTCCCCTGGGTTACCGAGGGGAAGAAGAGCCTTCCGTGGGAAAAAGAGGAACCGGTTATTATTAGCGTTGCTAGGTTGACATTCAGCAAAATTCAGCAACGTATTCCGGGATTTCGGTGGGGAAGGGCGAGAGAATCGCCCCGGGGGGGGGGGGGAGACCTGCACATCTCCCCATCAGATCACAACAGATCAAAGACACCGGTTACAGCTACTCCCCCTTCCCCCCTCGTCGCAAGCGCCGCCTCTGCCAGGCGATGTTGACAGGACTGGGTCTACCTGGCGCAGGTGAGGCGCGCCCGAACGTCCTTTCCCAGGATCTTTTCCGTCAAATGATGGGGGAAGTTCTTTTTCGAGCAAAATGACCCCTCCAGGGTCATTCAAAAAACAAACAAACAACGAATGCTAAGTGGAGAAGGGAATGCCCTCTTTCCACCAGTAGCTTAACTGGAGTCAGGCATCAGCTCTCCCGGTGACAGTGCAAATCCTCAACTTCCCCATCCCCATCATCCCCAAGCAGCATGGCAGACTAGCGGGCCCAGAAAGCGCCTCCTTCAGCCATCCACACGTGCCAAAAAAAATTGCTCCCTCCTTTCTTCTTTTTGGACAGCTGGACTTTGGAATTGGGCCACTGTAGAGAAAGAACGCCTGGCGGGGAAAATTTGGATCAAATCATCCTTCTACCCCGGGTTCACACCGCACCCGGGTGTTAAAAGTCCTCGCCCTGCAAGCAGCCACAGCAACTTCTCCGGACTCTCTTCCCACAAGCCAATGCTTGGAGCAGAGAAAGGATTGGGCGATCTGGACTATTTCTGTAAATGACCCCCAACCTAAGGGAGGGGAAATGTAGATCCAGGTCCCGGACCGGGAGATGCGTTGGGAAGATTGAGCGTATCTTCCCAAAGCATCCCCGGTTTAGTTCTCAATTAAGAAACCTGGCCGCGTTCACACAACTGAGTGAGTGAAAAACCACCGCATTGGCCTCTTCCTAAATCGCACGGTTACTGAGAGCTAAGACAGGGGAGGGCTTTTGACTATACAGGTAGTCCTCACTTAGTGACCTCTTGTTCAGCAACCATTCGAACTTACAACAGCACTCAACAAGAAGACTTATGGCCAGTCCTTGAAGTTATGGCTGTGGCAGTGTCGCCACAGTCACAGGATCATGATTGGGGCACTTGGCAACCTGGCACATAGTTACAATGGTCACAGCTTCCCACAGTCACGTCACCCCCACTTGTGATCTTCACTGCCAGCTTCCGATAAGTCAAGCCAATGAGGAAACCAGTCACCACCTGATGTTGTGCTTAATGACTGCACACGATTCCTTAACATCCACAACCTGAACTGCCATTGTACGCTGAAGATCACATTTAATTTCGTTGTACAAGCTGCAATGACAATAAAGTGAACTAAACTAAAACTAAACTAATAATCTTGGTTGGGATGAGAGTTAGGAAGCAGGAGCACATGAATACATTCCGGCCGCTCAGCCTCTTTAAGCCATTCTAGTGTCCCACGGGAAAAGCGCTTCAGACGAGCGCCAAGGCTGGTTTACATACACGTCGCATCTATTCTACGCGGTGTAATGTGGGGGGGGGGGGTAGCCCTTCCAGAGGGCTGAGTCCGCCCGGGGTATTCCGTTCAACGCACCCTAATGGAAACAGAGCCCGGCTCTGCGCATCGTGTGAACGGGGAACGCGAGTCTTTCCTGGGCTTTGCATCCGAGCGAAGCATTATCCGGCAGTCCCTCCCGCGCCGATCCCTCAGAAGAGATTGCAGGGGGACATCGGGCTTCGCAAGTAAACGAACCGCGCCAAAAACTGTGCGCTTTTCTTTCGTTTAAATTCGAATGGGAAAGAAGAGTTGGCTCAGTTTGTTCCCTGCACAGACCGTTTGGGGTGCGGGATGAGGTCCCCCCACCTCTTTCAAGGACCGCTCGGGCGATTTTTTCACCACGATTTCGATCGACTTTTAATATATTTATGTGGTAAGCCGACCAGAAGCATTTGGGTGAGATGGGCGGTTTGTAAATAAATACAACTAAACGTTGCCCTTTGTTTTATGGATGTGCTTTTTTCTCTGCGAGGAAGAGAGGGGAATCCGGGGATTTTGGGAAGAGCGGAGTCCCTCGGGTGAGCTGGCTCCTTCGTGGGAGTGTGGCGGGGCTGGGGAAGGAGCGAAAAGTTCGTTCACACGAAGAAGGGCACACGCACAGGGTCCAAAGGGGCCAATGCCTTCAAAATACCGCAAAGGGGAAATAGAAGAAAATAAAGAGGAAAAAATAGAGGAGAAATTGAGGGGAAATAAATGAAAATAGAACAAAAAATAAGGGGAAAAGAGGAGGAAAGATAAGAGGAAAAAATAAAGAAGGAAAAAAGAGAGGGAAAGATAGAGGAAAAATATAGGAAAAGGAAGGGGAAAGAAGGGGAAAGATAGAGGGAAAAGAGGAAAAATAAGGAAAAAGAGGAAAAAGGATAGAGGAAAAATAAGGAAAAAGAGGAAAAAGGATAGAGGAAAAATAAGGAAAAAAGGGAAAGATAGAGGAAAAAATATAGGAAAAATAAGGAAAAATAAGGGGAAAGATAGAGGGAAAAAGAGGAAAAATAAGGAAAAAGAGGAAAAGGGATAGAGGAAAAAGAGGAAAAAGGGGGAAGATAGAGGGAAAAAATAAGGAAAAAGGGGGGAAAGATAGAGGGGAAATAGAGGGGAAAGGATAAAAATATAGGAAAAAAGAGGGAGCGCAGCCGCATTAAAACCGAATCATTCCTTATTAAAGATGAGGCGTCTCCCTTAAGGCCGGAGCCCCTTGAATGAATGCATTCCCCCATCATCCTCAGCCAACACCATTTTGGGCTTAATTATGCAGCTGTATCGCCCCAAATCGGGCAGACTCTCTTTCTTGGGGTGGGGGGGGAGAGCTACTTGATTCATCCTTACTGACTGCATGAGGTCAATCTAACCGGATGCTCTCCTAAAGTAACGTGGGGAAGGGGGTACACGAGACGAAATTCCGCGACACATTCACCGACCATCTTTTTCGGTTCCTGGATCATCCCGCGGGCATCTCCAGTGCCCATACTTCCAGAAAGCCTAGGGTGTTGGGGTTTTTTTTTGCAATTGCCCCCCTTTTCCAAACGGACCTATGGTCCTGCAAATCTCTGCCTCGCGCCCATTCACACGACCCTTAACTTTGGTGCTGGGAGAGCCCAGCTCCTCTGGCTAATTTGCCAAAAATGTCTGTCTTATCTCCCCGACCTCAGCAAACGTGTAAAATGCAGGGAGCGGGTGAATTGGATGTAATAAAAAGAAGAGCAGTTGGGAATGGATTTGACGATCTCCGGACGGGCTGTGCGCGAAGCCCAGAACAGGGGTCACCAACCTTTCGGACCTCAGGGACCACTAAATTCATAATTTTAAATCCCGCAAACCACTAATATGATTTTTAAAAAAGATAAATAGTATTCAGTGCAATATTTTAAAAATGTAAATCATTTTTCTGCGGATCACCAACATTTTCTCGCGGACCACCAGTGGTCCACGGATCACTGGTTGGTGACTACAGGCCAAAAAGGCTGCAGCCTGTTGGTCCGTGACCACGGATCTTAGGGGCCGCAGCCCTCAGACAAAGACTCTGGACCCAAAGAAGAGGACCTGTCCAGCACATACCCCAATAGATAGATCGATAGATCGATAGATCGATAGATTGATAGATCGATAGATCGATAGATCGATAGATCGATAGATCGATAGATCGATAGATCGATAGATAGGTCGGTCGGAAGGAAGGAAGGAAGGAAGGAAGGAAGAAGGAAAGAAAGAAAGAAAGAAAGAAAGAAAGAAAGAAAGAAAGAAAGAAAGAAAGAAAGAAAGAAAGAAAGAAAGAAAGAAAGAATTAATTCTTTATTGGCCAAGTGTGATTGGACACACAAGGAATTTGTCTTTGGTGCATAAGCTCTCAGTGTACATAAAAGAAAAGATACATTCATCACGAATCATAAGGTACAACACTTAATAATATTCATAGGGTACAAATAAGCAATAAGATCATACTAGGAAACAATCATATAAATCGTAAGGATTCAAGCAACAAAGTTACAGTCATGCAGTCATAAGTGGGAGGAGATGGGTGATAGGAACGATGAGAAGACTAATAGTGATAGTAATGCAGCCTTAGTGAATAGTTTGACAGTGGGGAGGGAATTATTTCTTTAGCAGAGTGATGGCGTTGGGGGAAAAACTGTCCTTGTGTCTTAGTTCTTCTGATGTGCAATACCCTATAGCATCGTTTTGAGGGTAGGAGTAGAAACAATTTACGTCTAGGATGCGAGGGGTCTGTAAATATTTTCACGGCCTTCTTTTTGACTCCTGCAGCGTACAGGTCCTCAATGGAAGGCAGGTTGGTAGCAATTGTTTTTTCTGCAGTTCTAATTATCCTCTGAAGTCTGTGTCTGTCTTGTTGGGTTGCAGAGCCAAACCAGACAGTTATGGAGGTGCGTGGGAACGATGCGGCCGGGACTTAGCTAAGGGAGCAAGCGAGCGAGGTTCTCGCATGCCCTTCCCACGCCAACAGGGATGGGGCCTTCTGGAGTTGCAGAAACCCCACGGAGCCCCGTTTGACTTACGAGTAAGGAGATAATGGACCGGAGCCTGGTCAATTAGCTGGCTGGCCCCAAACATTGCGATAAAGCAGCTTGGGGGTTTGACTTTGGCTGCCGGACGCTCCTTGACTGACCCGGCACGGGAAACCTTGCTCTCACGCTTCGTGAGCAGGGAGGGGCTGACGGCCATCGTGGCTTGGCGCAGCCTGTGGATCCAGCGCAATGCTTTCTTCCCAGTAGACGCGCTTCGGATTCCCTTCTTTTTCCGTAGGAAGAACAAGCGCTCCTCCGAAGCTGGGATTCCGAGGGGGGTCGACTCCCAGCAGCTGACCGTCTTTGGTAGATAGAGCGACCCCGCCATCTGCCAGGGACCAACCCCCCTCCGCAAGGACCCCCCTCCCTTCTTCTTGCCGACTTCCAGGGCTGCGCCTATATTTGACTTGCGTCGTTTCCCACCTGATGGCATTTCTGATATCGCGAAAGCGCGGGGTTGAGCTGGGCTCCTTCGATTTCCAGCGGGGAAAGAACGAGTGTCGGCTCCTTGAGAAGCCAAACTGGGTGGGAGGCCACCAGGAGATCCCGAGGGTGGAGGGGCAGGCAAAGTGGAAAAAACCCATCCCGGAGAAAGGCAAAAGTGGCAAACCACTGGCTCCTTTGAATTGGATCGAGATCGCATCGTTCGATTCGGGATCGTGAACCCCTTCCACGCGGGGGTCCCTTCCCCGATTTTGCTTATGATGACAATCAACCTGTGAGGGAGGTTTGGGCTGAGGGAGAGCAATCATTTCCCAACTCATCACAACTAAAAAGAATGTAGATAGAAAAGACATTGTAGGGAGCGGTTGGAGGGAGGAAGAGAGGGAGGAGAAAGATCGGGAAGGAGGGCGGAGAGGAAGGGAAGGAGAAGGAAGGAAAGAAGGAGAAAGATAGGGAGGGAGGAGAAGGAAGGAGAAGGAAGGAGAAAAATGGAGAGGGAGGGAGGAGAGGGAGGGAAAGAGAAGGAAGGAAAGAAGGAGAAAGATGGGGAGGGAGGGAAGGAGGAGAGGAAGGGAAGGAAAAGGAAGGAAGGAGAAAGATGGAGAGGGAGGGAGGAGTGGAAGGAGAAAGATGGAGACAAAGGGAAGAGAGGAAGGGAAGAAGAAGAAAGGTGGGGAAGAGGGAAGGGAAGAGAAAGATGGGGAAGAGGGAAGGGAGGAGAGGAAGGGAAGGAGAAGGGAGGGAGGGAGGCTACTTATTTATATGGCTTCCCAATTTACTCCCAAATGACTCCCGGCGGCTTACAATACTAAAAACACCATTAAAAACCCACAACTTAAAATTTAAGCCTATAAAACCCAAGCTAGCTAGACAGACAGACCGAAGATGGATGAACAGATGGATTAGTAGCTTGAAACTCATGCAAGCAGCGAAGAGAACTGCGCGTAGAGAATATAAGAGTAACTATTCCGATCCCTATAAGTGGATATTTTTAAATGTTTCGTCCGTTGGTTGGTTGTTTTACGTGCTGCTCAATCGTTTAGAGACAACATCCCGGGCCTCATTGTCTCCCTGGCGGCCGCCCCCGGGAAGGGGCGAGCGGGAGGTTGAGACCAGCCTGGAATCCACGCGGGAAGAAAAGGATCCCGCCTGGGTGCCTAAGAGATGCTCCAGTTCGGGGCTCGCTTGCCTATTCGCCCGGGAGGTGCTTGGCGGCCGATCCCTCTACGTCTACAGCGATCGCAAGGGATCGTTTCCCTCCTGTGGTCCTTCCAAGCAGCATCGTTCAAAAATAAATGAAATGTTTTCCCCACTCCTTCTATTGACACCCAACGCTTCCCAACGCACAACGCCAAGCTAAACTGACTAAAATTCTCAGGGCTTCCTTAAGGATCCGCAGAATCCAGCATCCCGTTCTGCTTTCTGCCCCTAAATTCAAGAGCGGACTAGATCCCTCTTCCTTTGAAGTTGAGCAGTTTAAAATCTCGGTTTCTTCTCCTTTTTTTAACGCTAGAATGCCATCCATCCAAGGGCAGGGCCTCCATTGCACAGTTGTGCCCCCCCTCTTGATTTTTTTTCAACGTCCCGTCCCCCCCAAGACATCCCTGACAATGGTTCAGAAAAAGGTGGGCATACATTTCATCATAGATTTCTTTGTTTATTTGTTTTTCAAAGTTGGATTTTAACCAGTGGTGAAATCCAATTTTTTTACTACCTGTTCCGTGGGCGTGGCTTGGTGGGCATGACAGGAGAAGGATACTGCAAAATCCCCATTCCCTCCCCACTCCAGGGGAAGGGTATTGCAAAAATCTCCATTCCCTCCCCACTTCAGGGGAAGGATATTTTAAAATCCACATTCTCTCCCCACTCCAGGGGAAGGATACTATAAAATCTCCATTCCCTCCATACTCCTGGAGGAAGAATATTGCAAAATCTTCATTCCCTCTCCACTCCAGGGGAAGGATATTTTAAAATCCACATTCTCTCCCCACTCCAGGGGAAGGATACTATAAAATCTCCATTCCCTCTCCACTCCAGGGGAAGGATATTTTAAAATCCACATTCTCTCCCCACTCCAGGGGAAGGATACTATAACATCTCCATTCCCTCCATACTCCTGGAGGAAGAATATTGCAAAATCTCCATTCCCTCTCCACTCCAGGGGAAGGATGTTTTAAAATCTCTATTCTCTCCCCATTCCAGGGGAAGGATATTGCAAAATCTCCATTCCCTCTCCACTCCAGGGGAAGGATACTGCAAAATCTCCATTCTATCCCCACTCCAGGGGAAGGATACTGCAAAATGTCTATTCCCACCCCACTCCAGGGGAAGGATACTGCAAGATCTCCATTCCCACCCCAATCCAGGGGAAGGATACTGCAAAATCTCCATTCCCACCTCACTCCAGGGGAAGGATACTGCAAAATCTCCATTCCCTCCCCACTCCAGAGGAAGGATATTTTAAAATTTCCATTCTCTCCCCACTCCAGGGGAAGGATACTGTAAAATCCCCATTCCCTCCACACTCCAGGGGAAGGATACTGTAAAATCTCCATTCCCTCCCCACTCCAGGGGAAGGATACTGTAAAATCCCCATTCCCTCCTCATTCCTGGAGGAAGGATACTGCAAAATCTCCATTCCCACCCCACTCTGGGGCCAGTCAGAGGCAGTATTTGCTGGTTCTATGAACTACTCAAAATTTCCGCTACCGGTTTTCCAGAACCTGTCAGAACCGGCTGAATTTCACCCCTGATTTTAACCAATCAGAGGGGACAGTCTCAAACAGAGAAATCACAGTGCAAAATAATTTTTGGAAACAAGATCATGGCTATGTTGAGAAGTAGCTTTTCAAAGCAAACTGAAGATCTGAATACTTTTTGACCTACAGTATATCTATGCAGGAGATAGCAGGAGAGAAAGCAAAAAAATAAATTTAAAAAAAAAATCCCAGTTCATAGAAGATAGGGGAAGACCTATACAGACCAGAATTTCTTAACCTCAGAATCTTTCAAACGTGTCTTGCTGGCTGGGGAATTCTGGGAGTGGAAATCCACTCACCTTAAAGCTGGCAAGGTTGGAAAAGCTGACGTAGATTAAACTCAAGCTCTTTAAGTACATACACTTTCAGGTTCTTTCTGATTCTACCCTAAATTTTTTGAAATCAACCTGCTAGCTAACCTTAACATAGGATTGTTGTTAGTTGAGAAGTCGTGTCCAACTCATTGCGAACACATGGACTTCCATCCTCTGGAGTCCATTTAATCTCACGTGGACTGCTTCTGTCACTCCATCCAGCCACCCCATTCTCTGCCGTCCCCTTCTTCTTTTGCCCTCCATCGTTCCCAGCATTAGGCTCTTCTCCAATGAGTCCTTCCTTCTCATTAGGTGGCCAAAGTCTTTGAGTTTCATCTTTGTCTAATGCAGTGGGGTTTTTTTCAAACTTGATGACTTTAAAAGAGTGGGCTTATCCCCCAGAGTTCCCCCAGGCAATAATTTGGAAAAACAATGAACAAATGGTTGCAAAATCTCAGGAATCTACTTGCAACTTTGCCAACTGACCAACCAATTTTAGAGTGTGCTGGAATTATCCCAGGGTGACCATGGTTAGGCAGGCTCACTACCGAAAGCAATGCTTCTAGAAGCAAGATTTGTTTTTTTCCACATCTGGAGAAAAGGAATTGGAAGCTCCCTTTCTACCAAGGGTCTGAATTCCTGGTGATTTTTCATCTACAATATTGCCTTGTTCAGGAATGTATGTTTGTCTTTTGACTGGGGTTTTCTGAAGTACTCCTTAGCTCCTAGTCTTAGATAAGGTTAGCCAAGTCTGCTGAATCATAAGCCCCTTGCCCTAGGGATGAAGACTAGAAGTGCCTTCTCAGAAGTAAGCCCCATGGCCTTACCACCACATTTGCACTGATAGACAAATGTTCTGACCGAGGCTTCCCAAGAGCATGAAGCAGACTCCTTGTCCCAATAAAAACCCCTTTCATTAATTGACTGTGAATTCTGCTCATTCACATCCAGCAAAGTCTTTCAAGGGAAGATTTACAGTCACGGACCTTATCTGGTTTGGAGAGCTGCCAGGCTGATATCTGCAAAACTTGGCAAGGAGTCTCGGAGAATCACGAGCCAATTAAGCGAACTAATTGTCTCCTGCAAACTCCACTCCCCTTTCGCTCCTCTTTTATTTCCTCTTGGAGGGGCCATTCATCATCTGGCCTTACTCCCAAGTCGACCCCTGTTCTTGAGCTGTTCCATTTGTTTGGCAACTCTGCGCATGCGCACACCGGAAACAGGCCCCAGCTGTTCATCTGCCTCACTGATGTCTGTCTCTGAAGGCAGCTGATAACTGGCATACGGCCCTGGCCCCCTCTCTGCCTCCAACACAGAGCCCTCATCAGAGCCTTCCCCAGACTCCAGGACTGGCCCAGGTTCCTCCCCAACCTCCTCACTGTCCGAATCTGTTGGCAGCTCCGCTGGCTGCTGTGAGCCACAACAACAAAGGCCACAAATACATAGGGAAACCGATATCTTCTTCCATGCTAGCTTTCTATACTATTTCATTTCACCAGCCCTTCGCCGTTACAATGGTGTAAAATCTACTGATATAACAAGCCAACTATGGTTAGATGACCTGGAAATAGGCTTGTGTGGAAAGACTCAAGGAGCAAAGAAGGCTTCCTTAGAGCTTGCAGATTTAAAGCCTAGCAGATTTTATCCACCATGAGATAATACTGGCCCCGCCCACCCCAACCCTCCCAGGAATCCCCACGCAGCCCATTTTGGACGCAGGTAAGTGCAGGACACGCGTGGAGGCTCGGGGAGGGTGAAAATGGGCCTACTGGAACTCTCCAGAGAACCTCTGAAGCCTGGGGAGGCCATTTTTGCCCTGTTGGAAGCATCCGGAGCCCGGGGAGCAGAGGTGGGTTCTGACCGTTTTGGAGCAGTTCGGCAGAACCGGTAGTGGTATAGCAGCCTGGGTCACAGAACCGGCAGCAACTCAGGCTGGCCACCCCCCTGAACCAGTTCCCCAGTCGTCGCAGTTACCACCGCCGTTTTTTGAAGTTGCACATCCATAGAACAATTTCCATTGCATTGTGCATTCACGCGCAGTGCATGCGTGAGCAAACCGGCAGTAATGCCGTCTAGAACCCTTCCCCTGCCGGGGGGGAGCAAAGAGCCCCTCCCCCGCCACAGTGCAAGGGGCCAACTAGGCCACGCCCACCATGGTCATGCCCACCCAACACCCGGACAGAGAACCCCTTGCTAAAAATTTGGAAGCCCACCCCTGAGCCACACCCAATTATGCAACTGTCTTTGCCATGGATGTTAAGTGAAGTTGGATTTGTTAAGTGAATCCCAGAGTCATGAAACGAATCTGGCTTCGTGAATTTGTCAGAAGCTGGCTGGAATAATCATAAAGGGGGATCCCATAACCCAGGGGTGTCCAAACTTGGCAACTTTAAGACTTGTGGACTTCAACTCCCAGAATTCCCCAGCCAGCTGCTGGGGAATTCTGGGAGTTGAAGTCCACAAGTCTTAAAGTTGCCAAGTTTGGACACCCTTCCATAACCCTTGAGCGTTGCAAGTACTGTAAATAGATGGCAGTTGCCAAGTACCCAGATTTTGATTAAGGAACCACGGGGACTCTGCAATAGCTGGAAGTAAAGTACGTACAAGGATCGGTCATACTGTAACTCACTTTTTTCAATGCAATTCTAGCAACAGCAATTTTGATCACCCGATCTCGGGGAATGCTACAGTGGTCGTAAATGTGAAAAAGTCTGTAAGTCACTTTTTTCAGCGATGCAACTTCGCACGGTCACTAAAGGAACTGTTGCAAGTCGAGGACTATCTATATAACATTCCAAGAATATGCAAAAGAGAGGTAGGCTTCCTTTGAATGGATAAATATTATATGTAACAAAATGTTTTATTTTAATTTTCTTTTTTCAGCGGCGCACAGAAATGTGTTTTGGACTTATAATCACCGGCTAAAGCTGCTGTGCTCGATCAAAAATTCTTCACTCCTGCTGTTCCTCTCTTTGTGTGTCATTATTTAGCTCTATTTTATTTTAAATTTTAAAAAAATATTATTCAACATGCTTTTATCAATAGTGGTAATGGAGAGATTGAATTTTTTAAAAAAACCATTCTGAAATGTTTTTTTAAAGGGAACTAAACTACAAATCAGATGCTGAGCTTGTCGATCAGAAAGATCGGCAGTTCGGCGGTTTGAATCCCTAGCGCTGCATAAGAGTGAGCTCCCATTACTTATCCCAGCGTCTGCCAACCTAGCAGTTCGAAAGCATCTAAGAATGCAAGTGGAAAAATAGGGACCACCATTGGTGGGAAGATAACAGCGTTCCATGCGCCTTTGGCGTTGAGTCATGCCGGCCACACGACCACGGAGATGTCTTCAGACAGCCCTGGCTCTTTGGCTTTGAAACAGAGATGAGCACTGTCCCCTAGAGTCAGGAACAATTAGTACATATGTTCGAGGGGAACCTTTACCTTTACCTTAAACTGCAAATACTGCAAAAGAATTAATCAATGGTCTTATTTGACAGACACAATCTAGAATACTTCATAGATAATGTGGCTGATGGAACGGTAAGCAGTTAAAATCTGCTGAGCTTCTACTGGTCACCGCAGGCCATTGTGGGCATTATTTCTCTGATCATCACGTACTTTAGCTCCAAAATGTACATCTGCCTTTCCCAAGTGAATTTGTCCATAACGTATCTCACTACTTAAGTCTGTCTCTTGGGTTCAGCACTCTTTTTAAAAAAGCACCAGGCCTGACTTTTAAACATCTGCTTAGCATTCTTTTGGACACATTCAATTGAGAAGAGTCTCAGTTGTCACTAGATCAGCGCTTCCCAATCTTGAACCATTAAGGCGCATGTGTTGTGGCCCGCCAGCGGCCAGCGGAGCTGGTAGCAGATTCGGACAATGAGGAGTTTGGGGAGGAATGTGGGCCAGTCCTGGAGTCTGGGGAAGGCTCTGATGACGGCTCTGTGTTGGAGGCAGAGAGAGGGCCAGAGCCGTATGCCAGTTATCAGCTGCCTTCAGAGTCAGACTTCGGTGAGGCAGGCAAACAGCTGGAGCCTGTTCCCAGTGTGCGCATGTGCAGAGTTGCCAGACAAAAGGAACAGCTAAAGAACAGGGTGTCGACTTGGGAGTAAGGCCACAGGTGGACGATGAATGGCCCCTCTCAGAGGAAATAAAAGAGGAGTGAAAGGGGAGTGGAGTTTGCAGGAGACCATTAGTTCCACTTGGGAGTAAGGCCACAGGTGGATGATGAACAGCCCCTCTCAGAGGAAATAAAAGAGGAGCGAAGGGGGAATGGAATTTGCAGGTGACAATTAGTTTGCTTAATTGGTTCGTGACTCTCCGAGACTCCTTGCCAAGTTTTGCAGATATCGGCCTGGCAGCTCTCCAAGCTAGATAAGGTCTGTGACTGTAAATCCTCCCTTGAAAGCCTTTGCTGGATGTGATTGAGCAGTATTCACTGTAAATTAATAAAAGATTTTTTTTGTCGGGACAAGGAGTTTGCTTCATGCTCTTGGGAAGCCTTGCTCAGAACAGTGTGGACTTCAACACCCAGAATTCCCCAGCCAGCTATGCCAAGGTTGGGAAACCTTGCCCTATCTCTAAAGGATGCATTGCAGGCTTTCTGTTGTTTCTCCTAACATGGTGTTAATGGAATTGTGGTGTGTGTGTGTGTGTTTTGAACTGTTTTAATTTTGTCAGCTTTATTCTGACTCCGGGTCCTCCCAGCCCTGAGGAGAGAATTGCCCTTGTTGCCAATATTTCCATGCCACTGTGGGTATAGCTCACTCAGCTTTGAGTCCTTTTCCATCCTCCACCCCCATTTTATCCTAGGACCGCAAGCGATCAAACCCGTCAGTCCTGGAGGAGATCAACCCTGATTGCTCTTTAGAAGGCCAGATCTTGAAGAGGAAACTCAAATACTTTGGCCCCCTAATGAGAAGGAAGGACTCACTGGAGAAGAGCCTCATGCTGGGAAAGATTGAGGGCAAAAGAAGAAAGGAACAACAGAGAAGGAGGTGGCTGGATGGAGTCACCGAAGCAATAGGCGTGAGCTTAAATGGACTCCAGAGGATGATAGAGGACAGGAAGGCCTGGAGGAACGTTGTCCATGTGGTTGCAATAGGCTGGATACAACTTCGCAACTAATAACAACCGTCCTCCATCCCTTCTCTGCATTTACAAGCCTGGTCTGAATATCAGCTTGGGTGAAAAGGCAAAGAGCACAGAGCCTCTTTACGACCGGATGGGTGGATAAACGCAGTGGTCCAAGCAGTGCCCATCTATGTTAAGATGAGTGGTTAGTGATTGTTTTGCCCTCTGAAAATGCAAGTGGTATTGGGGAGGGTACGTGTTGTGGCTAAAGCAGAACCATGCTATTGCAATGGAAGCAGAATTAAGGGCATCACCAAGAGCCATGGTGGCGCAGTGGTTAGAATGCAGTATTGCAGGCGAACTCTGCCCACAGCAAGCAGTTCGATCCTGAGTAGCTCAATGATGTCCCAGATTACCAGGGAACAATATGCTGACTCTGTAAACTGCTTAGAAAGGGCTATAAAACACTATGAAACAGTACAGGTAGCCCTCAATTTACAACAGTTCCTATAGTGATCAAAGTTGCAACAGCACCGGAAAAAGGGACTTACGACCATTTTACACACTTATGACCATTGCAGCATGTGATCAAGATTCAGAAGCTTGGCATGTATTTTATGACGGTTGAAGTGTCCCGGGGTCCTGCAATCCCCCTTTTTGGGGGAAACTTCCAATAAGCAAAGTCAATGGGAAAGACAAATTCACTTAACAACCGTGTTCCAAACTCAGCAGCTGCAACGATCCGCTTAACGACTGGGGAAAAGGAAAAACCGTAACGTTGGGCAAAATGTTTCACTCAGCAACAGAAATGGGTTTCATTACGATCGTAAGTCAAGGACTTGCTTGCATATAAGTCTAAGTGCCATTGCTATGTAATTGGCCACTCAAAGAGACTGAGCTGGCAAAGTTGGGCTGCCCTGATGGTTTTTTTCTTTCCGCTGAATGCGACACATCCTGCAGAACCTACCAAAGATGAGCAAAATTGGGGAAGGGAAGAAGAGACAAAGGGTACCCACTCTTGCTGGCTTTCCTTAATTTGCCCGGGTTCAAAGAATAAGGCAAAGGCTTTTTTTTTTTTTTTTGAGGATGCAAACAGGGGCAGCAAACCTCAAGCCAATTTACTTTCTTTTTCCCAAGCCAGAGTTTTGCAGCCACTGTTGGCATCAGGTGGATGCCGCAGAAAAAAAAAAGAGATTCCCAGGACACGTTTCTCTCCGGACCGAGGAAGATGACCAGCCAGTCCCAGCAGAAAAAGTGTGGGGTTGAGTATCTCCATCTCTCTGCTTTTTTTATTCTCCTACATCATTCTCCGGTAACAGGGAAGGAAGCAGGGGGCACCTGGCAATCTGGAAGTTTTAGACGGGCATTATTAGGGGGTGGGGGGCTTTCCAAGCCAAACAGGGGTTCCCGCAGGAGGGGGGGCAGTCCACAAATTCAAGATGTTGGCCACAAAATGACCAAGGCATTATCCTCCAGATTGAAATGCATCAAAAACAGACTGAGCTTTGGTTACACCGCGGTGCCCGCCATCCTGACTTTTTTGACCTTATTCTGCAGAAAACACACACACACCTTGGTGACCAAGGTTGGAATAAGGCAGGCAATATCATTTTTATCAGGGACGCGGTGGCTCAGTGGCTAAGACGCTGAGCTTGTTGATAAGAAAGGTCGGTGGTTCGAATCCCTAGTGCTTCTTAACGGAGTGAGCTCCCATTCCTTGTCCCAGCTTCTGCCAACCTTCTAGCAGTTGGAAAGCACGTAAAAAAGGCAAGTAGAAAAATAGGAACCACCTTTGGTGGGAAGGTAACAGAATTCCCTGAGCCTTCAGCGTTTAGTCATGGCGGCCACATGACCAGACGGAGACGTCTTCGGACAGCGCTAGCTCTTCGGCTTTGAAATGGAGATGAGCACCGCCCCCTAGAGTCGGGAATGACTAGCGCATATGTGCAAGGGGAAGCTTTACCTTTTACTATCATTTTATCCACAGTTTTCAGCTAGGCCAGGGAGTGGGGGGGGGCGTCCCTTGTCTAACAGCCCTGCAGCCCCACCAGGGTCCCTGGATGTCTCCAGGAGGGGGGGAGGCGGGGGGGGGAGGGAGGACACCCACCTAATCCCCAGCCTGCCAAAAAAAAGAGGGGGGAGCTGCGGGGAGAGTGAGGGGGGGTGTTGGAGGAGGAGAGGCAGCAAGGGATCTGGAAAGCTGTACAGGTAGGAACTCGGCTGCCGCAAAGGAATGTGGAAATTCAACTAAGGCGGGCAGGCGAGTGCACCGAGCCAGCTGGCGAGGGCGCGGGGAAGGGGAAGAGGGAGCCAACGGCGGTCCGAGCGCCAGAGGCAAATAAAAACAGGGGCAGACCTCCGCTCAGGGCAAGGCAGGATCTCGGGGGGACCCCCACCCACCCACCCCCAGGGCCATCGCTCAACTAGGGGCGCCCTTCGGTCTGGAGCCGGGAGGAAAAGCTCGGCCAGAGGCGCCCACCCTCCTTTCCCAGCAGGGCGTCTCCTCCTCCCCTCCGCGGCTTCTGCAGGTTGATTCGGAGGCGCTCGGGGGTGGGTAAGGGGCGCGCAGGGGCGCGCAGGGGCGTAGGGGACCCCCCCCATTTCCCAAAGCAGCCCAGAGGACCCTAGGGCTGATCTCTCCCCCCCCCCTCCTCTGGGCGCACCTGCAGCCGGACGATCGGCTCAGCCACCGGCACCGTCCCCTGTCCCCCCACCCACCCCCCAAAATACCGACCCCCTTCCGTGGGTGCTATGTCATAAATGCCCCTCTCTCTCTGCCCCTCCCTTTGTTGGGGGGGGATGAACAGGAGACCTGCCGCTGTTGATTTCCATGGGGGGGGTTCTTCTTCCCCCTTTCCTAAAAAGGGAGGAGTGGGCTCCCTTTGCAAAGTTGCAAGCCGCTCCCGGAGCGCGTTTCTCTCGCAAGGAAGAGTCGCCGCCGGCTTGATCCGGCGGGGAAGCCGCGATGCCGCCCCCTGTCCATCCGTCCGTCCTACGGGATCGGAGCCCCGGCCCCTTTTTTCTTCCGAAGAAGCCCTTCGTGGCTGCGAGGCTCGGCGCCCTTGCGCGATAAGGGCAGGCAGGCAGGCAGGCAGGCGGCTGGATCGCGCGTAAACCTGGAGGCTGGGAAGCCGCGCGTTCCCAGTCTCTGCTGTGTGTGCGCGTGTGCGCGCGCGTGTGTCTCCCTGTCCTTGCTTCCAAATCCAAAGCAAACGCCGCTGCTTCCAGAGCCACCGGAGCCTTTAGGATCCCGTCCAGGGTTAGGAAGGCGCGCAACGCGCGCAACGCAGCCTCCCCCTCCTTTCCCAGAATCGATTTGCAAGCCTTAATCTTTGGGAAGTTCGGTGGATCTCCTCCGCAGGCACATTTCTCTCCCCCCCACTCTGCCTTTCCCCCAAGGGGGCGACCCTCCCTCTCCCACCAAACTCGGGTCGGTGGGTGGGGGAGAAACTCCGGGGCGTTCGCCTCTTTCCAAAGCCCGGCTTCTCTCCCCCCCCCGCCCCAATTCATTCCCTTTCCTTTCCTCTGCATAACTGGCCCCCCTCAAAAAAAAAAAGAAAAGAAATCCACGCGATCGGGCTTTGCAAAGAGCCCCGTCCAGGTACTCACCCTAATTTGACGTAGAGGACTCCGAAGCAGAGAAACACGTAGAAAATCCACTTGCGGGAGTTTCTGTGCATGTTCTAGGAAGGCGGGGGGTGAGCCATATAACACGAAATCGCGCGCCGGGACTTGCGGGGTGCAGGCAGGAGCCAAGGAAACGGCCTCGGCCGATTAAATCCCAGCCGGGAACCTCTGGGGAGCTGCTTCTCCGGCGGACCCGAGTGGAAGCCCCGCAGCTTTCCAGCAGCGCCGGCCCGTGCCAACCATGCTGACCTCCTCCCCTCTCCTCCCTTGCCTTCCCGAGCCGAGCCGAGCCGAGCCAAGAAGCCCTTCAAAGTTCGGGGCAAGCAAGACGAGGCGGCGGGGGCTGCTGGAGCTTCAAAGCCGGGCTGGCTTGGAGTTGAGGAGGTGGGGAGGGAGGAGGAGGAGGAGGACGGGGACTCCTGCAGGTAACACGCGCCGCCGCGTCTCTTGCGACCTGCGAGCTCCAGGTAGGGAAGATCTGGCGCGCGCGCGTCCCCGCGCCGCCGCGCGCTCCCGCCTGCGCCCGCCTCGCGCACCCTTCGCCCGCGGACACACCTCGCTCCCTTCCCTGCTTGGGTGAAAGAAAGAAAAAACTGCTCTCCTAGCAGTTCGGCTTCCCAGGCCTGAAGGGGCCACAGCTCAGAAGAGGGGGTGGGGTGGGGTGGGGGAACCAGCCCCCTCCTTTGAGATGGGCCAAATTTCCTTTGCAGCCCCCCCCCCACCGCCCCTGTGCGCCGGGACCCTTGGCCAAAAAGAGAAGGCCCACCCGCTTGGTTTGGAAAAAAAGAGAGAATATCATTTATATCTAGATTTCTGGTTTTTTCTTGGAAGACCTCTCACTCCTCATCCAAGAAGCTACTCCGCTTCAGCTTTTGCTCCCGGGGAGGAAAGCTATGGCAAATCTAGACAGCGTACTACTCTAAGGGCAGAAAGTGGAGCTAAAGAGCCTCCTGATGTGGGTGAAGAAGGAGAGTGCAAAAGTAGGCTTGAAAGTCAACATTAAGAAAATGAAGATCATGGCATCTGGCCTTCTCAATTCCTGGCAAATAGATGAGGAAGAAATGGAGGTAGTGACAGAGTTTATTTTCCTGGGCTCCAAGATCACCGCAGATGGGAACTAAAGCCAAGAAATTAAAAGACGCTTGCTCCTGGGGAGGAAAGCTATGGCAAATCTAGACAGCATACTAAAAAGCAGAGACATCACCCTGCCAACAAAAGTGCCTATAGCCAAGGCTATGGTTTTCCCAGTTGCAATGGATGGCTGTGAAAGTTGGACCATAAGAAAGGCTGAGTGCCAAAGAATTGAGGCCTTTGAACTATGATGCTGGAGAAGACTCCTGGGAGTCCCTTGGACTGCAAGGCGATCCAAATCAAACCGGTCAGTCCTAGAGGAGATCAACCCTGACTGTTCTTTTGAAGGCCAGATCCTGAAGAGGAAACTCAAATACTTTGGCCGTCTAATGAGAAGGAAGGACTTACTGGAGAAGAGCCTAATGCTGGGAAAGATTGAGGGCAAAAGAAGAAGGGGACAACAGAGGATAAATGAGGTGGCTGGATGGAGTCACCGAAGCAGTCGGTGTGAGCTTAAATGGACTCCAGAGGGTGGTAGAGGACAGGAAGGCCTGGAGGAACGTTGTCCATGGGGTTGTGATGGGTCAGACACAACTTAACAACTAACAACAATATCCATCCGCCATAAGTGGCTCTGGGCTCTACATACAGTCAAAATCACAGAAACCAAATACAGTAAGTAAGTTAGTAAGTAAGTAAGTAAAAGGAGCAACAAATTTCAATTTTTAAAAAATTGAAACCATAAAAATAATGGACGGGACAGGACCCTATCTGCCAAAAAGATAGCAGCTCCACCAATTTTCACAAAATCTTGCATAGCCTTAGGCTGGTTGTCTCTTGCACTCATTCACACACACACACACACCAGTAAACCTGATGGGACTTGCTCATGAGTAAGTGGCCAAAGGTTCAAGCGTAATTTGAGGGGAATTGGTAGGAGTGGATAAATTAAATGCATTTATTTCTTAAGCAGCATGGATGTCTTTCTTTATACATTTATAGAGAATTGCACGAGATAACTAGCCAGTTAAATTTGTGTCCAAATTGTGCTGGGATAAAGCACCACGTTTCCATATTTGTGTCCAAATTGCATCTCTTGTGTGTCTGTGTGTGTGTGAAAGGACAGCACTCCCATGGTTTATATAGCTATAGCTGGCCAAAATAACCCATATATCGTGGTTTGCAACCAAATGAGTTGTAAGCCAGATTCATAGTTAATATGTTTGGAAATCCAGCTTTTCCAACAGCAACTTATTGTTCAACAAACCATGATTTAGCAAACAATATCAGTGTGGTTTACAGTAGCTAAAAGCCTGTAACTAAACCAACTTCCTTTTTTGGAGGCATGTGAGGAGAATTAGAAAGCATGCCTTTAGAACTGCGTTTCCCACCACCACCACAACAGCTGAAGTAATATTAGTTCTAAAAAGGTTTCTCACAAACAAAGAGGAATCAGAATATTATAAGATGTGGGATAAATTTTATCGGTGATTGGAACAAAAAAAGAAAGCCCCAAAATAAGCAATGACTAAAATGTATAGAATGGAGATTAGAATTATGTATGAAATCATAACAGTGAAAATGTATAAGACAAAGACAAAGCAACATGGATGGAAATACGATATCCTTATATTTGTAAATACTGAATAGACCAATTGTAAATAAACATGGTGGTTATAATATTTAACTTTATATTCTGGTATGTATGGCAAAGACATATCCAGGACAGTTACACTGTGTCCAATGTTTTAATGTGTGTTTAATAAAAAAAACTTTT
Organism: Natrix helvetica; assembly: GCF_964273705.1. Lineage (NCBI taxonomy): Eukaryota > Metazoa > Chordata > Lepidosauria > Squamata > Natricidae > Natrix > Natrix helvetica. The sequence continues at coordinate 75,515,972 of NC_138553.1, forward strand.
AAATAAAAAATAAATAAAAAGTATTTCACGCCTTCTCCTGGTTAATCAAATGCTTTTTTTTTTAATCCACTGAAAGGATTTTCCTGGAATATTGCAATTTAATAAATTAAAGGACCAAACATTGTGAATCCTCATCGTTATTCTAATCAAATAATAGCATTGCAGTGCCGCAAATTAGAATTATGAGATTGCAATCTCAGTTTCATGATTCAAAAATTGGAATTAAGATTGCTGGGAGAAATATCAACAACCTCAGATATGCAGATGATGCTACTCTAAAGACCCGCCTGATGTGGGTGAAGAAGGAGAGTGCAAAAGTTGGCTTGAAACTCAACATTAAGAAAACGAAGATCATGGCATCCAGCCTTCTCAATTCCTGGCAAATAAACGGGGAAGAAATGGCGGTAATGACAGATTATATTTTCTTGGGCTCCAAGATCACCAAAGATGGTGACTCCAGCTAAGAAATTAAAAGATGCTTGCTCCTGGGGAGGAAACCTATGGCAAATTTAGACAGCATACTAAAAAGCAGAGACATCACCCTGCCAACAAAAGTGTGTATAGTCAAGGCTTTGGTTTTCCCAGTTGCAATGGATGGCTGTGAAAGTTGGACCATAAGGAAGGCGGAGCGCGAAAGAATGGAGGCATTTGAACTATGGTGCTGGAGAAGACTCCTATGAGTCCCTTGGACTGCAAGGCGATCAAACCGGTCAGTCCTAGAGGAGATCAACCCTGACTGCTCTTTAGGAAGCCAGATCCTGAAGAGGAAACTCAAAGACTTTGGCCATCTAAGGAGAAAGAAGGACTCACTGGAGAAGAGCCTCATGCTGGGAAAGATTGAGGGCAAAAGAAGAAGGGGACGACAGAGAAGGAGGTGGCTGGGTGGAGTCACCGAAGCAGTAGGCGTGGGCTTAAATAGACTCCGTAGGATGGTAGAGGACAGGAAGGCCTGGAGGAACGTTGTCCATGGGGTTGCGATGGGTCGGACACGACTTCGCAACTAATAACAACAACAACAAATCATAGTTTCCCATTAGTCAGTTCTGAACTATGGAATTAATGATTGTGCACATATGTGGGGAAGAGGCATCTGCAGGAGGGGGAAATAATAAATAAAATCAAGATGGCAGCTGCACCCAATCAAAGTGCCCACTCCTTTTTTCAGAAGCCCAGTGATACACATTGGTAGAGAGAGAGCTTCGATCCCATGGAGCCAGCTGCTGTTTGGACTTCCGAAGCTTCTTTATGGATGTGTCTACTGGTCTACCTACTAACCGTTTTAGTCTTCTAGTCCTCGACGTATGACCACAACGAAGCCCAGAATTTATCTTGTTACGTGAGACACTTGTTACGAGAATTTTGCCTCATTGTACGACCTTTCCTGCCACGGCTGTTTTAAGTGAATCACTGCGGTTGATAAGTTGGCGACCCGGCTGGTAAACGAATCTGGTTTCCTCGTTGACTTTGCTTGTCAGAAGGTCACAAAAGAGGATCCCATGACTTTGGGGACACAGCAATGGTCATAAGTATGAGCCAGTTTGCCAAGCATCTGAATTGTGATCGCATAATCATGGGGGATGCTGAAAAACGGTGAAAAACGGTCATAAGTCACATTTTTCAGGGCTGTTGTAACTTTGAACTAAACCAGGGGTGTCCAAACTTGGCAACTTTAAGACTTGTGGACTTCAACTCCCAGAATTCTGGGAGTTGAAGTCCACAAGTCTTAAAGTTGCCATGTTTGGACACCCCTGAACTAAACAAATTGTTGTAAGTCGAGGATTTCCTGTATTATAATTATATACACAACAACATGAAGTCATTTCTTTATCTGGTGTTATCCTATATATATATATATGCATTGAGTTCTTCCTAAGTATCTGGGATGTTGAAATATATTGATCTTGAGGCCTTTTGCAATTGACACATGGACATTTTGGTTTTCTAAGTGTGGTCCAAGATTTTTTAATGTGGTCCCCAGTGTACCGATAACCCTTGGGACCATCTCGGTCAGTTTGCGCTACAATCTTTCAACTTCAGTGTTCAATTCTTATACTTTGTGATCTTCTCCAATTCTTTCATCTACTGTTCTACTACAATTGTATATACTACATATATATACATATATATATATGTATATATATACCTGACACGGGAAAAGACCCGAATACAACAAAACCAGCATACCTACACCCGTGAAAATCTACGAAAACAAATATATATATATAGATAGATAGATGATAGATGATAGATAGATAGATGATAGATAGATAGATAGATAGATAGATAGATAGATAGATAGATAGATAGATAGATAGATAGATAGATAGATATACCTCTACAACTATCTGGTTTGGCTCTGCAACCAAACAAGACAAACACAGATTTCAATGGATAATTAGAACTGCAGAAAAAACAATTACTACCAATCTGCCTTCCCTTGAGGACCTGTACACTGCAGGAGTCAAAAAGAGGGTTGTGAAAATATCTAAGGACACCTCACATCCTGGACATAAATTGTTTCACCTCCTACCCTCAAAACGACACTATAGGGCACTGCACACCAGAACAACTAGACACAAGGACAGTTTTTTTCCTCGAACGCCATCACTCTGCTTAACAACTAATTCCCACAACACTGTCAAATTATTTACTAAGTCTGTATTACTAATATTTTTCTCTTCCTTCCTAGTATCTATCTCTCCACACTTATGCTATAACCATGTTGCTTCTATCTTTCAAATGATATTATTACTTTTTATTTCCTAGTACAATTTGATAGCTTATTAGTAACCTTGACTATCACTTAGTTTTTGTATCTTTTTATTCTTGATTAATGCATTTTATTCTCTTATGTAAACGGAGAGTCTATGCACCAAAGACTAATTCCAATAAAGAATTCTATTACTGTACGTTCTATTATAATATTACATTATTCTATTCTATCCTCTGGTATTGCCACATCAATTATCCACACTTTCATCTTTTCAACCACTGTTAAATCTGACATGTCGTGTATTCAGTACATCCCACAATATTTTAACCTGCTCGTTTTCGACTACTTTTTCAATGTACAGTAAGTTCCCACCTATTATTCGTTACTGGCAACATGGTAATTTTTAGAAATGATTCCATCGAATCATTTGGGCGACTATGTTTTCAATCCATGTATGCAATCTTCTTACCCCAGCTGGAGTATATGTTCTACCGTTTCTTCTGCTTTTTCCCCACAATCTGCCCTTGGAATCTTTTGACGATTGCTGTTAATGACCTTAATCCCTAGATTAAAGGTGGTATTCAGGTTCTGGAGAACCAGTAGGGGAAATTTTGAGTAGTTCGGAGAACCGGCAAATAGGCTGGCCCCGCCCCCGCTGCCTCCCAGCTGATCTTCTTTTGTTGCCCTGAACAGGAGAATGGAGCTGGAAAGCAGGTTAGTGGGGTGGGGAGGGAATGGGGATTTTGCAGTAACCTTCCCCCAATAGTGTGTGGAGGGAATGGGGATTTTGCAGTATCCTTCCCCTGCCACGCCCATAAAGCTACACCACACCCACAAAGCCATACCCACAGAACCGGTAGCAAAAAAAATTGCATTTCTATTTCACCTCCTCTCCCCAATTCCATCTTGAGGCCCCACCAAGAAAAGGGCCTGCCTGCTTCTTCTAAATAAAAGGTTTTAAACCATCTGCTTTCTCGATGAACGAGGAAGCATCTTATCAATCAGCCGAAGTGGTTATAAGGTGCAATCTACAGCTATCCATCCCCACTTTGAAAGCCACCCAATAGCAATGTGTAAATAGAGTTGATGCTAATAAAGATAGTTCCCCTCTCTGGCTCCCTTCTTAATTTTCCAGGGATGCCCTGTGAAGTGGCTGTTCAGAGATAAGTGTGAATAGTGATAAAAACAAAGCAAAACCTGGAGCCGTGGCTGCTCTATTTACCCCCAGAGAGTGTTCTAAGAGGCTTCCCAAGAGCATGAAACAAACTCCTCGTCCCGACAAAAAAAACCCTTTTATTAATTTACTGTGAATTCTGCTCATTCACATCCAGCAAAGTCTTTCAAGGGAGGATTTACACTCACGGACCTTATCTGGCTTGGAGAGCTGCCAGGCCGATATCTGCAAAACTTGGCAAGGAGTCTCGGAGGAGTCACGAACCAATGAAGCGAACTAATTGTCTCCTGCAAACTCCACTCCCCTTTCGCTCCTCTTTTATTTCCTCTGGGAGGGGTCATTCACTGTCCACTTGTGGCCTTATTCCCAAGTTGACCGCTGTTCTTTAGCTGTTCCCTTCGTCTGGCAACTCTGCGCATGCACACACTGGGAACAAGCTCCAGCTGTTCGTCTGCCTCCCTGATGTCTGCCTCCGAAGGCAGCTGATAACTGTCAGACAGCCCTGGCCCCCTCTCTGCCTCTGACACAGAGCCCTCATCAGAGCCTTCCCCAGACTCCAGGACTGGCCCAGGTTCTCCCTCCCCCCCAACCTCCTCACTGTCTTGATCTTTGGGCAGGCCACAACAGAGACCTTCAAGATGGCACTTCTTGCAGGCACCGGTTGCACCATCTAGCTTCAGGGCATAAGTGACCACAGCAAAAATGTTGATCTGCTTTCCTCCAGACAGCTGTAAGTTGCAATCGGAAACATTAAACGTACCCTCTTCGCAGACATGGAGATAAAGAGGGAGTTAAAACTTCCTTCCCGGAGCATCTTCTTTGTTTTCAAGTTTCTCTAGGAGGAATTGAGGTCATAGAGTTGTCCTTGAAGGCAACATTGTTCACACATGGTTGCCATCTTTGACATGGCTGGTTTGTTCTCCACCAACAAGCAACTCATGGAGGGCAGAAATCATCCTGAAATTTGCAGGCCCTTTTAACGAGCAAAAAAAGGGCATGCATAGCCTTTAGGAGGCTTATAGAGTGCTCCTGGGGGCTGGGGGGGGTTGGGCAAAATTGAGCAAAACACAGCCTGTTTTTTGCTCATATCTACCCTCCCCAGTACCCAGGAGCACTCTAGAAGCCTCCTAAAGGCTATGCCCAGTCATTTTGGTGAAGGGGACGGGGTTTCAGGAGGCAAAAAATGCTGTATTCGGTGTATAAGAGGCACCCAGATTTTCAGCCTCCTTTTTGAGGGAAAAAGGTGTGTCTTATACTCCGAAAAATATGGTATGTTGATTGAAGACCAGGAGGTAGGGATGGAAAGCCATCAAATGATGCTACGTGTCTTCTCCAGGATTCAAACCCTCTTGAACAAAATCAGTTAATGGAATCATGGAGTCTGTTTGGTATATCAGCTTGATTCAATCTGCAGAACCATTTGACTTGAAACCTTCATTGGCATAATTCATTTAGGTCAATTCAGTTCAGCTGGGATTCGTACTGAGCCAAGCAGTTCAAATCACTGGGGATGCGGAGGGGTGGAAGAGGGGTGTTTTTTGGACACGCACCAGAGCAATGGAACTTTTGAATCGGATCAATTCCATGTGACTGTTTGAAGTGGTTCAGTTGTTCAGTTTTGACAAATCAATTCAGAATAAACTAGAATTCTACATTGGCCAAGTGCAATTGGACACACAAGGAATTTGTCTTTGGTGCCTAAGCTCGCAGGGTACAGACAGAAATATAAAATACATTCATCAAGAATCACAAGATGCAATCCTTAGTGATAGTCATAGGGTACAAATAAGCAATCAAATCATATTAGGAAACAATATCAATATAAATCGTGAGGATACAAGCAACAAAGTTACCGTCCTACAGTCATAAGTGGGAGGAGATGGGCGATAGGAACGATGAGAAGACTAATAGTAATGCAGACTTAGTGAATAGTTTGACAGTGTTGGGGGAATTATTTGTTTAGCAGAGTGATGGCGTTCGGAGTAAAACTGTCCTTGTGTCTAGTTGTTCTGGTGTGCAGTGCCCTATAGCGTCGTTTTGAGGGTAGGAGTTGAAACAATTTATGTCCAGGATGTGAGGTGTCCTTAGATATTTTCACAGCCCACTTTTTGACTCATGCAGTATACAGGTCCTCAATGGAAGGCAGGTTGGCAGTCATGGTTTTTCCTGCAGTTCTAATCAGGACTCTCCAAAGGAAATATTCATACACACATACAGAAACACACACAACACAGACCACCCCTGCCACAACTCTGCTGGGGAGTTGGATCCAAGCGATCAGGTAGACTGCAAGAAAGGGCAAGACCTGCATATTGTTGAATCCATGAATGAAAGACAGGTTAGGTAGCTGGGCAATTCTTCCAAGAGGCATTTTGCTGGAATAAAAATCCACGCAAAATGACTCCTTTTTTGAATCTGCTTCATGAGGCAGTACAACCTCCCGGCCTCCCCGGGTGGAAGAAAATGTAGTGAGGCTTCGCTTTGCTTCTTTCCTTTCTTCCCCTTCGGGAAAGTGCCAAGGAGGCCTCCGAAGAGGGATGGAGCCAAGCCACACCAGCCCCAGTGCCTCAGCCATAAGAAATGCAGCTAATCCTGCAAAGGCTTGTGATGGTTGCAGAGATCTGCAGCATTTCTTCAGTTCCTCTTTACAGGAGCTGGTGACTTAGCCCCAGATTTGCTCAAGGCTTTCTTATCAGGTTGGGAGAAACCATCTTTCACCCTGGAATTTCAATACAAGCATTACTCTTTGCCCCGGGGAACTTTGTGCCTTCAAAATCTTCCACTTCAATGAAATAGGATATGATAGTAGAAACTCAGATTTTGGGCATGCTCTTACAAGTGATTCTTCTTCTTCTTCTTCTTCTTCTTCTTCTTCTTCTTCTTCTTCTTCTTCTTCTTCTTCTTCTTCTTCTTCTTCTTCTTCTCCTTCTCCTTCTCCTTCTCCTTCTCCTTCTCCCTCCCTTTCTTTCTTCTTCCTTCCTTCCTTCTTCTTTTTCTTCTTCCTTCTTCCTTTTTCTTCTTTCTTCTGTCTTTTCCTTCTTTTTTCTTTCTTCTTCTTTTCCTTCTTTTTCTCCCTTCCGTACTTCCTTCCTTCTTCCTTCCTTCTTCTTCCTTCTTCCTTTTTCTTCTTTCTTCTTCCTTTGCCTTTTTCTTTCTTCTTCTTCCTTCTTTCTTTTTTTCTTTTTTTCTTCTTTCTTCTTCTACTTCCTCCTCCTCCTCCTCCTCCCTTTTCCCTCCCCCTCTTCCATTTACCTACAGACCTAAGAATTTCTAGTCCCAAACCAACTTAGCTTTCAGAGTTCCCAGTCTGACAACTGGATGTTATCTCCTGCTCAGTAATTTCCCTTTTCCAAATATTCTGTTGCCATCCAAGGTGAGCTAGAATCTGAAGGCAGGTGGTGGCCATAGAATGGACCACTGGGCAGGCAGTTGTATTAGATAGTCTTCAAGATCTATTCCACCCTTTATATTCTAGGCAGGAGAGGTGTTGGGGCCATTCAGTGCGTTAGTCAGGAGTGTTATCCAAGTAATGGAAGATTTTTTTTAAAAAAAAATTGTTACATATTTTAACTTCTTTTATTAACAAATGTTGTCTGGATTTTTTCTCCCCATTACATCTTCTATTATGTATTTACATCATATTTTCATTTTATATTTCAGTCATCTTACTTTCATTCCATATTCTCCCGCTTAATTTTAATTTCTTCTTACTATATAAACATTATCATGATTTGCCTCTCCAAATGAATCAAATTTAACATACCATTTCCATTTATTAGTCTGTTTTACTATTAATAACATATATCCTCCAACTTAATTTTATATAGCAAGCATTTCATTTAATTAGTTATCCACAAGTAATAATATTAATCTATTTCCCTCACATCATATTGAATATATACCGTTGGCTATCTTTACCAAATTCCACTCTATTCTACTAGTAAATCCTTTTCTTTCTTTCTTCCTTTCAACCATTTTCTCTTCATTTCTCAGGAACTTCACTTCTCTTATATTCTCTTCTCTCCACCCATTTACCTGGTTTTTTTTCAAGTAATAAAAGAAATTTGATTGGGACTATGGGAGTAAGGACCTCCAACAAAGGACATCTGAGGGGGATTGACTCAAGATAGTCAGACAAATGGCTATCCAACACCTTCTTAAAGACTTCCAATGTTGGGGCATTCACAACTTCTGGAGGCAAGCTGTTCCACTGATTAATTTTTCTAACTATCAGGAAATTTCTCCTCAGTTCTAAGTTGCTTCTCTCCTTGATTGGTTTCCACCCATTTGCTTCTTCTCCTGCCCTCAGGTGCCTTGGAGAATAGCTTGACTCCCTCTTCTTTGTGGCAACCCCTGAGATATAGGAACACTGCTATCATGTCTCCCCTAGTCCTTCTTTTAATTAAACTAGACATACCCAGTTCCTGCAACCATTCTTCATATGTTTTAGCCTCCAGTCCCCTAATCATCTTTGTTGCTCTTCCCTGCACTCTTTCTAGAGTCTCCACATCTTTTCTACATCGTGGCAACCAAAACTGAATGCCGTATTCCAAGTGTGGCCTTACCAAGGCATTATAAAGCGGTATTAACACTTCACGTGATCTTGATTCTATCCCTCTATTTATGCAGCCTAGAACTGTGTTGGCTTTTTTGGCAGCTGCTGCACATGGCTGGCTCATATTTAAATGGTTGTCCACTAGGATTCTAAGATCCCTCTCGCAGTTACTACTATTGAGCAAGGTGCCACCTCTACTGTACCTGTCCTGTCTAACACCCACAAAAAGTCCTCACTGACTTTTTGTGGGTGTTGATGTCATGCTACAACTCTCTATTTTGGACCTAAATAGCATGCCTTGCACATCTCTAAAACATGGTTAAACCACATCTGCAATAGGAGAATGATCTTTCTGCATGTGGTGATAACTGAGCCATGAAATGCAGATCTCCAGACCGACATCTCTGGCCTCCTCAGCTATTCTGTGATATGTCTTCACGAAGTCCCAAGTCCATTCATTGGGTTGGGAATACAAGAAAAGGCTAACCCTTGGGTTATGTCATCAATACACTGTTTCACTGGTGATGTGCTATTGTGATATCTTCACTGGCATTCTTATTTACTGAGATCAGAGATATGCGTTCCCCCCCCCCCTTTTAAAAAAATTTTTAAACACACACATCAACAAAGACAAACACACAACTTTTCAGTTACGTATTTGTCATACCGCAGTTACTTATAAATGTATCATTACAGAGAATATTTCCCCTCCTGTACATTCCAATTTTGCATTTGCGGTCACCTTACTTCTTACTCCTTTTCATGTATTATTCCTCAGTTATTTACATTTAACTTTTTATATCAAACTATCATTTTGCCTGAATGATGTTGTATATGCTTTTCTCATGTTAGTATATCTTATCTTTCCTACCCCCTGTCTTCTCGCTGTATCCTAATTCTTCTACTATACCTTAATTTTACAACTCCCTTATTTCTGTCATCTAACCATTTGTACCATTTTTCCCATGCTAAATAATATTCTGATTCTTCCTTCCCTTGTATTTCCTTCGTCAATTTGTCCATCTCCGCGCATTCTAAGATCTTCCTTATCACCTCGTCTTCGTTCAGTATTATATTGCTTTTCCACTTTTGTGTGTACGTTATTCGGGCCACTGTTGTAATATGTAGAATTAGGTATAGTATTTCTCTGCTATACTTCGTTGTAGTTAAACCTAATAAAAACAGCTCCAGTTTCCAGTTTCTGTGTGGTTCTCCATTATTTCTTCGAGCCACTTTTTAATTTTAGCCCAGTATTTTTTGGCTGCCTCGCATGTCCACCATGTGTGATAGTAAGTCCCCTTTTTTTCTTCCCCCCCGCACTCCAAATGAAGTGGAAACAGGATCTTTTCAGGAGCAATAAAAGAAGGAGCATCATTTTTCATCATGCAGATATACTGTACTCTCAAAATGGCCATTTCGGAGAAAACAAATGATTTTCAATTAAAAACTGAAATAACAATAGCAATTAGCAATAACAAGCATTCCAAATAAACATATCTGTGTAGAGCAGGGGTCTCTAATCTTGGCAACTTTTAGCCTGGTGGACTTCAACTCCCAGAATTCCCCAGCCAGCATGAGGGAAAGTCCATATGTCTTAAAGTTGCCATGGTTGAGAAACACCAATCTAACTTCCACTTCCAGATGGTCTGCTGTATTTCCAGAATTATTTTCCTTGCATTGACTTGCCTGAGATGCTCAGCCTGAGAATGAGAGCCTTTTAAAGTAGGAACTCCAGAGAAAATCTCACCTGGATTTTTTAAATAAATGCATACTAAAAATGCAGCTCATCGATTGGATTGTAAATTGGAGTCAGTATGCCCAAATTTGTCATTTAGAAGGAATACGGTCACAACATCTGTACAATAGAAAGTATATAATCATATCTATCATATTAATAGATAAGTTTTCACTCATGCTGATCCAAGGCTAAGGCAAACAAAGAATTAAAAGAAAATAAATATTTTTAGTTCCATACATTTCATTGTGTGATAACTATGGGGTGCTACTAATTGAGAAACTATTGTACAGGAAAATTGACTCCAAATTAATAGTAGGATTTAATTTTTACCAATTAGACTTTGGAGCAACAATGGTTTTGCAGTCAGAGATCCTGTTGACCAAGTCAATTTGAGAAGATTTAGCCAATGGGAAGCAGGGTTCCCATTGCAAGAAGTCTGCTAATTCACATTGTATTAACTTTTGCTAGCATGCAGGTATGAGTTTGAAGAAGTGAAGAAATGCACGATAAATTGTGATTAGGATGTAGACGTCAGCAATTGCAGCCCTGTGAAACTATGGGGATGTTGATAGTTTAATAAAATAATATTGGCAGAAATAAGAACATAACATTGATTTAATGCTATATTTAATACAACACAGGGAATATTTTCAGCTGTGGTGGAACTGTCCTTGGATTTCCAAACTTGCAGCAGGGAGGGGCTAAAAAAACCCATGAATAAATGAATGATTTTTATTGCAGCTCACAAACTCACAGTACAATAGCTAAGGAGTAGCAGAAGAAATGGCATTAATCCAAAACAACTTTCTTAAAGTACAGCACTCCAAAATGTATTTGTTAAAAAGACCTATCAAATCATAATTGCTGAAGGGACACCAAAGAAGAGTTGTGCAAAGGAAGAGTCCACCAGTAGCTACGAGAGCAAAGTCTCCCCCCATCCCCCAGAGAATTTTAGGTTAAGGTGGAGACAGTTTGACTCCACCAATCAGCCAAAACGATCTATGGTAGTTATTTCAGACTTTATTTTCCTCTTTTCGTTCCTGCATTTTTTCTTTTGTGATGCGTTTTAGTTATCTGGTGGCCTGTGGGCAGACCCCATTTTAACATTTGTGCCAGACTGAGGCAAAGATAACTTAAGAATGACAATTGGCCAGTCTGTGTGATCTAGAATTCAATCCTTCGCTCTCTTAGGTTTATATCATGAATATGATCGAGATATGCAACATTTCCATAGATAGATGCTTTTACTTACATGCACTATCTTCGTTTTTGTATTCTGAATTGCTTCCAGTCAAGGTAATTGTTTTTAACCAACAAAGACAACTGCAGAGATGATAGAAGAAGCAAATTATTTAGATTCTTTTCAGTCAGGGGTCAGATCACATCAGGGGAGGATCTTCACTGGGATCTGGAAAGGGGAAGCAAGCATGGCCCATGGTGTTGATCACTTTATCTTTCTGGATTTCCTGCAAGGGGATGTGGGACACTGTTTTAGAGTGGTTCTGCTACTTCCTGGTTGCATAAAGCCGTTCTGAGAGGTCATCTATTGATTCATGTTGAGTTAACTTCAATGACCCTGGGTCAAGCAAGAACATTGGGAGTCAAGAAGGAGCCAAGTGAAGTCCAGAAGTTGTACGATGCTTGGTCTGTTTTGACGATGATCCTGGATGGGCAGATCCTTGACTTTGAGGGTTCCATTAGAGTCTAGATTCACAATGGTCCCATCCCTCTGGATCAGACTCCTCGGAGGTCCACGTTTGCAAAAGCTGAGGAAACATGTTGAAGCAACCTTTGAGTAGCTAAAATTGTTGTTTGTTCAGGACGCCTGATAATGCAGGTACTCCTGACTTACGACCACAACGGAGCCCAAAATTTCTATTGCTAAGGAAATTAAGTGAGCTTTGCCTCATTTTACAACTTCTCTTGCCACAATGGTTAAGGGAAACACTGCAGTTGTTAATAACAGGATTATAAAATAAATCTGGCTTCCCCATTGACTTTGCTTGCCGGAAGGTTACAAAACACGGCAACCATCATAAATATGAATCCGCTGCCAGGCAGTCATCTGAATTTTGATGATATGACCATAGGGATGCTATAATGGTCATAACTGTGAAAAAACACCCCTAAGTCACTTGTAACTTTGAAACATCACTAAACAAATAGTTGTAAGTCAAGGATTATCTGTATTAATTTGTGAGGACAGACGTAAGCAGCAACAAAATCGGAAGGCCATACTGCTGGGTTAAACTTTTGCAAACAATTGTGTGTATGGTGGCACACAATTCACTGAAGAAATGAACTGAAACAACACAGCAAATGTCTACCATTTATTGCTGATGTCCATTTCTTCTTCCCCTATTTCTCCAGGTTCTGCAATTGATATAATAATATGTAATCTTTGCTGGACGAGTAATTTGATATAATAACAATGATCATTACCAAGTGAAAGAACAACAGAGACCGACTTGAGGGCAAAAGAGCCAAGCATTTGCTAAAAGACGTAAACAAAGACTATGCTGTACATTACACTATATTAGTTCTGTCTGCTTCCCCAGAGGGTTTTGCAAATAGCCACTAGAAAGATAAAAATGCCCACAGGCCTGAGGACAGGGGGAATGCAGCCGGTACATTTTCCGGGGCCCGTGGAGCTCAAGGGGCGGGGGGGGGGGGGCATATTTTTTAAAAAACATTTACAAAACCACATTTTTAAAAAGAAAAACAGTATTGGATATATACTTCATACTCTATACTTTGTGCGTATAGCAAAACCACCTTGCAGCCTGGTGTGACATCCCCTTTATTCATCTGAAAGTCAGTGAACAGTTATTTATGAAATTTATCAAATTTTAATTTCATTACTTATTTATTTAAGTTTGAAAGCTTAGCTTTGTTTCATTTATAAATATATTTTATATTTCATTTCACTTTAGGAATGGCGATGAAATGTCATCTCAAAAATCTGGAGCTCAAAAACGCTGTACATTGTAAATGTACAATTATGACATTATTGATTTAAGGGTCCAGGTGTTGGTGAGGGGGGGCATACGAGTCTTGTTCCAGCACTTAATAATCCCCTGAATGCCCATGTGTCAGATTGGACAACTCTACTTATGGAGGTTTATCAGCAGAATTAAGGAAGTATAACCTTCCTTCAGAACATTGTGGGTTTTGTTCGTCTGTTTTAAGCAGCCTGAGATCTCCTTGTGGTCTTCCTTTCAAGCCCTAATCAGGAGCAACCTCCTTACATAGGTTGACCAAGATCTGTCAAGTGCCTTTAAGTGACTGGCAACTTTTAAGATGTGCAGCTTTCATCGCCCACAATCCCCTAGTCAACGAAATGCTGCCTGGGAATTTCTGGGAGTTGAAGGCCAGATATCTTAAAGTTGCCAATACTCTAGATTGTGTTGATTGCAGAGGCGGGTTGCTAATTTTTTTACTACTGGTTTGGGCATGCCCCCATGATGCGCGCGACGCATGCGCAGAAGCATCTGGGCAGGTGGGTGGAGCCTCCTGCCACCTCTACTACTGGTTCGGCCAATCTGGGTAAACCACCAATCTGGTTGATTGTTTTTTTTTTACATTTCCTTTTCTTTTAATTGAATCCTTTATCTACCAACCATTTTTAATGCATCTTAGCATCTTAGTCCAAAAAGGTGGGATTTCACAGAGGGTCTTTGGAAACCCCGAATTTGTTTTTCTGTCCCAGCAGGGTTTATTTTTTTTACACAACATGTGAGTGTTTCTTATTTAGTGCTATGAGGTTGTCATGTTATTGAATTTTGCTTTATCCTCATTCTGGTTACGGGCCTTTGGATTTTGGGCTACAGGCAGAATTGATAGAAGGGCTCCTGTACTGGCCCCCAAAAGTGACTAAGATGCTGGAGATTGGGAAGAACGAGGAATGGCCACGGGGGAGAGGATCCTATAGCCTGCAATAAAGAGCATTTCTTTTCAATCCAGAAACATTGCAAAGGGATGGGGCGATTCCAGCTGAGAATATCGCCCCTTAGTGGATAAAAAGGCTTGTCAAATCTGTGATGGGTGACCACTGGGGCAATGCTACCATCTAGTGGAGAGAAATAAGAATAGACTGGCATTCCCTTCCCTTTCGTCTGTAAAAAGCATGTTTCCCCCCCAAGTACCGTTCAAATCGAGGAATTTGCAGAAGGGGTCAAAATAGCCAAGATGATAGCCACCAGGATTTGAATTGTAGGGTCCTGGCCACTATCGCGATTTCCTTGAAATCCCTCCCCACCAGGACACCCTTGAAATCTGCCCAAAAAATATTTCCCACTTAGTTGTACCAGTAAGATATCCTTCGCTTGATCTAACACAGCCTGGTTAGTAATAACAATGGCAAAAGAACCACGGGAAATGTAAAGAGGCATGGAAGAACGAGGATTTTGGGAGAAGCTGAAGGTGTATCTTAAACAGGCTAAGAAACAACTGCAGATCAACTCCAAAGCCAGTCTGCCAAAATATGTAAAGATGTGATTTGCAAGTAGACACAGAGATGGGCTAGAGAAGTGTTTCTCAACTGTGGCAACTTTATGATGTGTGAACTTCAACTCTCAGGATTCCTCCACCTAGCATTTTGTTGGCTGGGGAATTCTGGGAGTTGAAATCCACACCAGAGGTGGTATTCAGCCAGTTCTGACCAGTTCTGGCGAACCGGTAGTGGAAATGTTGAGTAGTTCGGAGAAGTGGCAAAGGAGGAGTGGGGAAGGAATGGGGATTTTGCAGTATCCTTCCCCTGTCATGCCGACCAAGCCACATCACGCCCGCAGAACTGGTAGTAAAAATATTTGAATCCCACTGTTGCAGAAAATCAGGAGATTTGGACTGCGAGATCAAGAAAAAGCTTTATTTGGCCAAATAGTTCCGATAGAGATAACAATTTCTAACATCTGAACAGCGTTCTAATCCAAACATGCATTCTTATAGTATGTGCAAAGCATCGAAAACATGGAAATATGTTAAAGCATTTCTATTGGCTAAGTTCCTTATTTCTAAGCAAAGAAGCAGATTATACCGTATTTCCCCTTCATGTCTAGGCTGCAGTTGGCATGCAGGGAGCACTAGTTAAATACTGGCTTTTGTGGTTAAGCTATATGCCTGACTCGCAAGCGAGAACTCCATCTGACTTAGCCTACTTACAACAGGTGTTGTGGTTTGACATTTGAATATCCTGAGTTCAAGTTTCCTGTTCTACTTCAAGACTCAGTAAATGTATAACAAGATAGAAGGGATAGACAGGGGCCCCCAGGAGATCTTATAGTCTGACCCCGTTTCATGTTCACTCTTACGCCCAAATCTCGCTTTATGTCCTGCCTTACCACTATTGATCCACACATGTTAAAGTTACCAAGATTCAGAAATATTCTGCAGGAGAAATAAAAACTCTTGTGATCTGGGATTAACAGAATTCTCTCATGGGCTATTGAAGCAAATGTTTAGTTGAACAAAAGACACCAAGAGAAATCAGTGATCTTTGCAATGTTGCGCTACTCTGCTTTACTGGGAGAATTTTCTCCCAGTAAAGCAGCTGAAGGAAGGAACAGCCCCTCATTCTTCCTCCCAGTTCCATCTCGTGTGTGTGTGTGTTTGTGTGCGCATGCAGTGTTCCAAACCCTACACACACAAATACACACACTGCAGCTGCAATTCATTTTTCAAGAAACCACGGGAAATTTCAATGTACATTTCCCACATCACGGCAAGTGGTGCTTTCCAGCAATCTCACATCCATTCTGACTTGACACAGCTCTCTTCTGGCCTTGAAAACCTCAAAAACTCCCTGGAGGGATTTGCTTGGCAGAACGTTTGGTTCCTATTTTGCTTTCAACAGTTCATCTTCCTTTCACCACCGCTGGCCTTAGATATTCTTCATCTTGGGTTACACAAGGCTGCTTAGCCTCCAGCACGGAGATATTCCGAAGGAAGACGACCAGATCACCAGCTTTCTTGCGGTTTTATATGCTGAGGATTTGTGGGTATCTGTCTAGGGGGAGAAAAATGGGATACCCCTTTTCCAATTAGAGGCCCTGCAGATATATTGACACCATATCAGTGGTGGGTTCCGGATCCACACATGTTAACCGTACCACACTGGTACGGTTGGAACGAGCCCGGTGTCGTCTGCATGGTGGGTTGATCTCTCCTTGATCAGTTTCCATCCACTATTCCTTGTCTGGCCTTCAGGTACTTTGGAAAATAGGTTTGAATCAATCAATCCATTTTAATTTTAATCAAGTTCACAGCCATAATAAAGCCTATGTGTTAAGATATTTAACATTTAATAGCTGGAACAGTGAAGGGTTGGACAATGAGTAAGAACACCCAGTTGTCACTAATTAAGTGACAACTGGGCTGGCCTGAACAAAATAAAATAAATGCTTGATTTAATTGTTAATTTTAATCCAATTTTTAAAATGTTATTGTTCATACTAATTGGGTTTGTTGGATACTCTATCTAATTTCTTTTTAACTTTTGTAATATGTGTGTTGCTGTTTTTTAATGTTGTATGCCGCTCTGAGTCCTTTGGGAGAAGGGCGGCATATAAATCCAATAAACATAAACAAACATAAACATAAATTAGTTAAGGAGAGCTGGCCCCTGCATGAGGGAATCTGAGCTGTGATTGGTTGTTGTGAGTGAAAATGGGGTGTTTCCTTGTTTCCCGCCTTTTTCCTCTGTGTACCCTGTGTGCTCACAGTGATTTACCTCATGATGTTCCTTCTGTGTAGATTTACCTGACAATGCTCCTATTTGCCTATCTTACTTTCTGCAAATATATTTACTTCTGGTTTGCGTTGACGTCTCTGGCTCCGTTTGGACACCGGCTGCACAATTACCTGTATAGTGACAATTCCTTGACACTACACAGGTAATCCTCGCTTAACAACTGGTAGCTTAGCAACTGTTCAAAGCTATGACAGACCACCAAAAG
This sequence comes from Natrix helvetica, assembly GCF_964273705.1. Classification (NCBI taxonomy): domain Eukaryota; kingdom Metazoa; phylum Chordata; class Lepidosauria; order Squamata; family Natricidae; genus Natrix; species Natrix helvetica. Next base: position 75,533,105 of record NC_138553.1, read on the forward strand.
CAACTTACAACCTGGTTCTGATGGTGACAACCCTCACCAGTGGCAACCCCCGCCGGTGGCAATGCCTGCCGGTGGTCACATTGTGGGATCTTGGCAACCTTACACTTTCACGGCCAGTTACAGCATTTTGTTACACTCGAACAAATATTGCTATGATCACGCCTCCCCGTGACCATAATTTATAATACATTTTTGCAGATTTCTGGCTTTTTGTGCCATTTTCCAGGAAAAAAAAGGAATAAATGGATTCACTTAACAACCATGGTGTTCACTTAATGACCACTGCATTCCCTTTCGTTCAATGACTGCCATTGGGCAAAGATTAATTAATCGTGGAAATACGAACAAAGAGGAACATTTTATCATATTTGAAAAACCGGGTTTCAAATTGATTTGGATTCAGAGGATTTTAAAGATTTATCTATAAATTGGGACCAGGAGTTTTTCCTATAGGATTGATGGATAGACAGTTGGGAAAAGCTTATGGGACTTTTTTTTTTGTACATGACAATTTCAGCAAGATTATTGTATGCAAAAAGATGGAAAGATTCGGGACAACCCATTATGGAGGAATAGTTGGTGGAGATGAATGAACTTGCTGAGATGGCCGAATTGACTTTTCTGAGCAGAGGGGGGGGGGGGGGGAAATCAGCATCTACGTTTATTGCTGACTGGAAATTCCTTATGGACATTTTGTGTAAAACAGAAACCAATGAACTTATGATTTATGGCTTTGGTGATTAGACAGAATCGATTCTAGAAAGAAGAGAGCTATGTTGTAACTATACAACAAGGGGTAAATGTATAACTGTACTTTTAACTGCTGTAAAAAAGATGGGAAGCTACTTGTATTTTTTTCATTTCCTTTTCTTTAAACTTCTCCTCCCCCTTTCTTATACTTTTAGCTTTTTTCTTTTATTTATTTATTATTTATTTTTATTTTTTATTATTTTATATTCATTCGCCTGGGTGAAGTTATAGGGTGTTACAAGAATTTGTGCATCATCTTCAACGTGATTTTAAATCTCAAAAGGCAAAAAACATTAGAATGTCAAAGCCAATCAATGGTTACAAATATCGAACAATGTTGAATGACAAAAGATTGATGCTTAGCCAGAAATAAATGATAGTCACTAAAGCAGCAACAGTAAAGAAACACGTCATTCCTTATCCAGCCCAAAGGATCAATAACCTAATTCCAGAAAATAAAAAGCCATAAAATAATGAAATATACAAACCTAGGTCTTAAATGCCTAGCTAAGAGTTATATTTTCAGTAATGCCCAGATTTCACTGCCTTCTCCCTGGATAGAAAGAAATCTGTCTTTAAACCCTTCTAAGAAAGCTTAAGATTGGTTGTTAGAAAGCTTGAAGCTGGTTGCATAACTTAAAGGCCAAATCCTGAAAAATTGTTACTCGTGAAGTTCATCTTCAGAGGTGTCAACTGCAAATTAGAGATGGAAGAGAAGGTTAAAGTTGGCATCATGGAGCCCTAAAGACCAAACCCAAAAGTTAATCCTTGCTTAGGGTAATACATTTCTATTCAAAACTAGCCCACAGCATGGGGAATCTACTTTGGATTATCAATCTCTACTTGAAGAGTGCGAAATTCATTGCTGGAATATATTTGTATGCAACAGCTACTGTAGTATTCAGCCAGTAGATGGCAGTATTTACAATCTATGGTATATATACTCTATGCTCTTTTGTTCTAAGTAGAAATTCCTGTTTCCTGTTACAGTTATATAGTTGAGCAGTAAAGCACATGGTGACTTTGTTCAGAGGCTAATATTCTTTTGAACCATATACCTGGTAAACGGAATTTGATAATCGGATAATGCAATGGATTCTCCATGTCCTTATTATGGCCAATAGACTGATACTTCACCATTGGAAAAATACATCCATGGCATCATTTATTCAATGGATTGAATGCCTGACTGCCCCTGCCCCTTACGAGTAGCTTGTCTAGAGACATAGACTTTGTATAGACAAGTATAATGCCTTGGTAAGGCCTCACTTGGAATACTGCATCCAGTTTTGGTCGCCACGATGTAAAAAAGATGTTGAGGCTCTAGAAAGACTGCAGAGAAGAGCAACAAAGGTGATTAGGGTCTGACTGGAGGCTAAAACATATGAAGAACGGTTGCAGGAACTGAGTTTGGCTAGTTTAATGAAAAGAAGGACTAGGAGAGACATGATAGCAGTTTTCCAATATCCCAGGAGCTGTCCCAAAGAAAAGGAAGTCGAGCTATTCTCCAAAAGCACCCGAGGACAGGACAAGAAGCAATGGGTGGAAACTAATCAAGGAGAGAAGCAACTTAGAACTGACGATTTCCTGACAGTTAGAACAATTAATCAGTGGAACAACTTGTCTCCAGAAGATGTGAATGCTCCAACACTGGAAGTTTTAAAAGATGTTGGATAGCCATTTATCTGAAGTGGTGTATGCTTTCCTGCCTAAGTTGGACTAGAAGACCTCCAAGGTCCCTTCCAACTCTGTTATTCTGTTCTGTTCTATTCTATTCTAAGTAGAATGAAATATGAGACTCATTTATACAGAGTAGAGTAGGTTAAAAATATAATCATGTGTATTAGAACTGTATATGTACTGGAATAATGTTTGCATTAGACAAATATAATAGAATAGCATTTTATAATATAGTCTTCATTGTCATTGTACAAAATAAATACGATGAAATTTTTCCCTGCCAATGATAAAAGAGGATAAACATTAAAAACAAACAATGAACCCAAACCACAACATGACTAAACTCTACCTTAATGGATTTGTGATGTTGAAATATGTTCAATATTTCTCCTACAGGTCCAGTTTTGGGTTTGTTTTTTTTTAAAGAGTGAAGAGTGGGGAGAGAAGGAAAAGAAGGCTGTGAGGTTCTCGTCAAAAGGCTGAACAGCTGGACCTGTTTTTAATCAGGGTTTTTTTTCCCACAAGGGGGCAACAGACCTCTTCCGCAAAGAGGGAACGCTTCCGATTTTTTTTCTGAAAACCTTACCAATCCTCTTTCTTCCCCCACCCAAAATCTAAAGACTAACTAACCTCTTTTCTTTTTAATCCGAACAATACTTCTGGTGTTGTTGTTTTTAAAAGTGTATCCTCGGTGAATTAAAGCATTCAACAACATGCTGCTCCTCTCCAGCTTCATCTGCATGGACTATTTTTTTTGCATTCTTCTAATCAGAGTCCAAGAAATTTAAAGCTGCTTGCTCCTGGGGAGGAGAGCTATGGCAAATCTAGACAGCAGACTAAAAAGCAGAGACATCACCCTGCCAACAAAAGTGTGTATAGTCAAGGCTATGGTTTTCTCAGTTGCATTGGAAGGCTGTGAAAGTTGGGCCATAAGGAAGGCTGAGCGCCAAAGAACTGAGGCCCTTGAACTCTGGTGCTGGAGAAGACTCCTGCGAGTCCCTTGGACTGCAAGGCAATCAAACTGGTCAGCCCTAGAGGAGATCAACCCTGAGTGCTCTTTAGAAGGCCAGATCCTGACGAGGAAACTCAAATATTTTGGCCACCTCATGAGAAGGAAGAAGGACTCCGTGGAGAAGAGCCTCATGCTGGGAATGATTGAGGGAAAAAGAAGAAGGGGACGACAGAGAATGAGGTGGCTGGATGGAGTCACCGAAGCAATAGGCGTGAGCTTAAATGGACTCCAGAGGATGGTAGAGGACAGGAAGGCCTGGAGGAACGTTGTCCATGGGGTCACAATGGGTCAGACACGACTTCACAACTAACAACAGAGTCCCCCCAAAAAATCAGAACAAAAACCACTTCCTGGTTTTGCCAGCCCTCTCGAGGGGTGAAGGAGCTGCAGCATCAGAGGCCCAAAATCTGCCTTCCAAACTCCTCCTGTTTCCTGCTATTCCCAAATTCAGCATGATTTTAGTCCTGGCCATATTTTCCTTGGATAAGATGAAGGTCAAATGCAACTCTGGGTGTATTTGAGCACAGTATTAAAAATATCTGGGCTAATTCATTTGCATGTAGTTCTTCCTCTCTCCCTCTTAAACATATATTGAATGAATGCAGGACAATGCTACAGGCAGTCCTCCACTTATGAACGATTGCTTAGCGACCAGTTCCAAGTTACAAAGAAGCCCCGGGAATTGACTTAACATTTACATGACCTGCATTTGCAGATGTTTGCAGCATTTTGTGGTCAAATGAAGATGATTTAGGACATTTTTGCCAAAAGCCAGTGTTTACTTCCAGCTTTCGTCAAAAGCACTCCATAGCAAAGAGTGAGTTTGCTTAACAACCATGGCATTTGCTTAATGACCATAGATTCACTCAATGATCACCAGGGGTGGTATTCACTGACCTTCCTTACAGGTTCGTAAATGTGAGCGTGCGCATATCTACGCACGCGCTCAGCCTTTCAGGCATGCGCTTTGGCTAAAAAAAGTGCCTACGTGGGACAGCATGGACCTGGGGAAGGTGGGCGGGCTCTCCCGCGATTTCTGTTACCTGTTTGGGAGAACCGGTGTGAACCGCAGAATACCACTTCTGATGATCATGGTGACCTATTAATGATGGCCGCAAAAATGGCAAAATTGGATCAGTCATAAGACCGTCACAATCCACAGACTTCAATACAGTCCTAAGTCAAGGACTTTCTCTGCTTCCAAGGATTTGGTTTAACTGTGAACTAAACTGCCACAAATTTCTCTTCACAGCAGCAGGTGCCGCGTAGTCCTGTGTTCAGATGACACACTTAACCGTATTTCAGAGCATAAGACGCACTTTTTCCCCCCAAAAAAGAGAGTGAAAATCTGGGTACAGCTTATACACTGAATACAGCATTTTTTTGCCTACCGAAAACCCCGCCCTCTTTGCAAAAATGGTCGTGCATAGCCTTTAGGAGGCTTATAGAGTGCTCCTGGGGGCTGGGGAGGGCAAAATTGAGCAAGAAACGGCCCCTCCCCAGCCCGCAGATGCACTCTACAAGCCCCCCAAAGCTCTGTATCCCCCCCCATTCTTTTTTGCAAAAAAACGAGGCATGCAGAGGGTTTGGGAGGCTTGCAGTGTGCAAAAATGTTTTCTTAAAATTTACCTCTTTAAAATCATGCTCTGCCTTATACTCCGGTGTGTCTTATAGTCTGAAAAATACTGTAATTGTTATAAAATCATAGAGGGATGTTTGTTGGAGCTGCTCTTTGGTGGACAAGATGCTCCCGGAAGCAGGTTGAGGGTCCTAACTGGTTGCCTTCAACTTCTGATTGCGTTTTCTGTGTTCCTGGATCAGAGCAGATGCATCACAACTCACACCCATTCAGAACTCACCTCTTTCTATGTATGTTGTGTAGAGCCAGTCTCTACTCATAAGTACATAGAACATAGAAGTTTGGAAGTTTGGAGGTCTTCTAGTCCAGGGGTCCCCAACCTTTCAGACTTCAGGGACCACTAAATTCGTAATTTTTAATCCCGCGGACCACTAATATGACCTGCCTAATGACTGGCTGGGTGGGCGTGGCTAGGTGGTCATGTGACTGGGTGGGCGTGGCCAAATCAAGAGGCGCCTCGCAGGCCTCTATTCTCTCCTCCCCTCCCAGCCACTCTGCGCCTAACTGCCCCAGGCTCCTTAGGGCTCCAACAGGAAGCAGTTGAAGCTAAGCAGCCACCATGAGAAAGAGTTGGCAAAACAGCTGGCTCAGTTCAAATTGGATCTGACCGAGGAGAAGGCTCAGCAGAAGCACCTCACTGAGGACTACAAGCATGGGCTTTGCAAGCAGAGGGAAGAGTTGCAGGAGTGCAAGGCCAGGTGGCGGCGCCTGGACGCTCAGCGGGCTGAGATGGTCAGCCAGTTCCAGGCCATGATGCAGTCCCACTGGAACGAGGCCCTCTGGCTCTTTGCCACCAGCAGCACTTCCCTCCAGCCTTCACCCAAAGCCCTGCACCAGGAGGCTGAAGTAGACCTCAAGTTGGAATTTCTGCCCCCCTCCGACCCATACAAAAAGACCCAGAAGGGGGAGAATCTCTGCAGCAACACAAACCTTCATTGCACGTATCCGTCCCAGGGGACATATTTTGAGGACCCCTTAAGTTAAGTTTAATATGCAAATAGTCCCAGTGGAAGACATCTCCCTTGCTTTTCTTTTGAGGTCTTTTTCAGCTCTATACAATACAATAGCAGAGTTAGAAGGGACCTTGGAGGTCTTCTAGTCCAACCCCCTGCCTAGGCAGGAAACCCTACACCACTTCAGACAAATGGCTACCCAACATCTTCTTAAAGATTTCCAGTGTTGGGGCATTCATAACTTCTGGAGGCAACTTCTGTTCCACTGATTCATTGTTCTAACTGTCAGGAAATTGTCAGTTCTAAGTTGCTTCTCTCCTTGATTAGTTTCCACTCATTGCTTCTTGTCCTGCCCTCAGGTGCTTTGGAGAATAGCTTGACTCCCTCTTCTTTGTGGCAACCCCTGAGATATAGGAGCACTGCTATCATGTCTCCCCTAGTCCTTCTTCTCATTAAACAAGACACACCCAGTTCCTGCAACCGTTCTTCATAGGTTTTAGTCTCCAGTCCCCTAATCATCTTTGTTGCTCTTCTCTGAATGAACAACCATCTATCCAAGATGGAATGAGGATTCCTGGCTTAGGCAAGGGGTTGGACTAGAAGACCGCCAAGGTCCCTTCAAGCCTCCCTATCCTATAAAACCATTAACAACAGGAATTGGAGTCTCAGGAGCACAATTTGGTTCCCCACTGATATTTTCATCATATCTGAGGTGACAATAATGCAATATCGTCTCCTGAAAACTGGGCCTGGCTGAGGTCAGAAGTTGGAAATGACACTGACTTTGTCCCCCTAAGACTTTGTCCCCCTAAAGAGACATATACATGTGCCAGGGAGGAAGCATGGCTTCTCTTGGCAAAGGACTTTCCTCCCTGCCAATATTCCTATTAAAAGAGAAGTGTCCCACTTCGACAACTTTAAGACCTGTGGACGTCAACTCCCAGAATTCTGGAAGTTTTAAGACCACAGGTGTTAAATTTGCCAAGGTTTACAGAAGTTTACAGATTAAATGAGTTGAAAGGGACCTTGTAGGTCATCTAGTCCAACCCATGCCCAAGCAGGAGACCCTACACCATTTATACAATACAATACAATACAATACAATACAATACAATACAATACAACACAACACAATACAATACAATACAATACAATACAATACAATACAATAGCAGAGTTGGAAGGGACCTTGGAGGTCTTCTAGTCCAACCCCCTTTCAGACAAATGACTATCCAACATCTTCTTAAAGACTTCCAGTGTTGGGGCATTCAGAACCTCTGGAGGCAACTTCTGTTCCACTGATTAATTGTTTCTGACAGATGGCAGCCCAGTCTCTTCTTGAAAGCTTCCAGTGATGAAGGCAACTTCTGTTCCATGGGTTGATTGCTCTCACTGTCAGAAAATGTCTCTTCATTTCCAGGTTGAATCTCTCCTTGTTCAGTTTCCATCCGTTATTCCTTGTCTGGCCTTCGGGTGCTTTGGAAAATAGCTTGACACCCCCCCCCCCTCCTCTCTGTGGCAGCCCTTCAAATATTGGAACACTACTATCATGTCTCCCCTGGTCCTTCTCTTCACTAGACTAGGTTGGACATCCTTGTATTCTAGGCTGGGCTTTGGCAGCACCTGTTGCTTTGGATGGAGAAGAGCTACTCTGAATGGTGGAGGTGGGGAGGAGGAGAACAAAAACCCTCCCTGCCTCAAAGGAAGGAGCATTATTGGCTGTTTGAACTCTTTCTTTGGAGTCTGTGGGACGAAGGAGCTAAGCCTCCCACTGAAAACAAGACGCTCATGCATCAATTTTTTAAAAAGAAAGAAAAAAGGGAGAAAAAAAGATATTCACGTTTGGCATGTTAAATGAAAGCATAGAAGAAAAAAGTGTGCCTTCCCAGAAGAAGAGCAAAGATACCCTTTGACCGTTTCCTCATAAAACATCTGGTGGTTGTCTCTCAAGATGTACGCCATTTGCTCGGCGAGAACGCTGGAAGGCTTCCAGAGGCCTTAAATAACCAGCTTTTAAAAAGCAGCAGCCTGAAAAACTCTCTTTTTAAGAGGTGGCTCAACAGGCTTGATTCACATGAGACAACCCAGCCTCCCCAGGACTCTCCCTCCCACCCATTACTGAGTAGTTGAACAGATCAAGTGAATTCGTCTTTGGGAAGAAGTTCTTTTTTAAAAAAACAACGCAAAGAGAAATTTCACAGTACACCAAGGCTAAAAGTATGTGATGGAACAGAATCCAGGACACCGTTGCTTGCACGGATGGGTTCTGGCAGGCGAAAAACAAGAACCAGTTCAGGGGCATGGCAGGCCTGGGTCACTGCCGGTTCCAAGTTCAGCGAAACTGGTCTAAATCGCTAGGAACCCACCACTGATTGCTTGATATATGAAGGCCGATTCTTATTTAGCAATTATAGGCAAAAACTATTACTACCAACCTCCCTTTCATTGAGGACGTGTACACTGCACGAGTCAAAATGAGGGCTGTGAAAATATTTACAGACCCCTCGCATCCTGAACATAAATTGTTTCAACTCCTACCTTCAAAACGACCCTGTAGACTAGAGCAATGCACATCAGAACAACTAAGACACAAGGACAGTTTTTCCCCAAACGCCATCACTCTGCTAAACAAATAATTCCCTCACCACTGTCAAACTCTTCACTAAGGCTGCATTACTATTACTATTAGTCTTCTCATCGTTCCTATCACCCATCTCCTCCCACTTATGACTTAGGAGTGTAACTTCGTTGCTTGTATCCTTAATATTTATATAGATATTGATTGTTTCCTGATTGCTTATTTGTACCCTATGACTATCATTAAGTGTTGTACCTTATGATTCTTGACGAGTGCATCTTTTCTTTTTATGTACACTGAGAGCATCTGCACCAAAGACAAATTCCTTGTGTGTCCAATCACACTTGGCCAATAAAGAATTATACTCTATTCTATTCTTAGCTCCACTCTTGATGTTCAGCAGAGAGTGAGGGAGAGACAAAAACTAACAGGATGAGCAGTTTGAGAGTAGGTACCAACCCGGTGCTCAGTGGCTGAGATGCTGAGCTTGTCGGCAGTTCGGCAGTTTGAATCCCTAGCACCGTGTAATGGAGTGAGCTCCTGTTACTTGTCCCAGCTTCTGCCAACCTAGCAGTTCGAAAGCACGTAAAAAATGCAAGTAGAAAAAATAGGAACCACGTTTGGTGGGAAGGTAACAGTGCTTGGTGCGCTTTCGGCATTTAGTCATGCCAGTCACATGACCATGGAGACGTCTTTGGACAGTGCTGGCTCTTTGGCTTAGAAACGGAGATGAGTACTGCCCCCTAGAGTCGGAAACAACTAGCACGTATGTGTAAGGGGAACTTTTACCTTTACTAATAACAAACCCCAAGGGCCTGCGTGCAGGTTCTGGGAGGGCCAAAAATGTGCCTCCCGGAAGTACCAGAAGTCCGGAAACAGGGCCATTTCCAGTGTCCAGAAGGTCCTCAGAGTTCGGGGAAACGCTGTCCCCCCACCGTGGTGCAGGAAGCCAACTAGGCCACACCCCCATGGCCACGCTCACCCAGCAACCGGGCAGAGAAGTCGTTGCTGAAATTTTTCAATCCCACCCCTGGTCAAGGATTACCTGTGTTTATAACGACCAAACCATGCCGTTTAGGGAAGGCACAGATAAACTAGGAAGAAGTCTTCCGTAGAAGTTCTAAGTTTTAACTTCTAGTATAGCTCTAAGAACTTCAGGTAGTCCTCAGTTTACATTTCAGTTTATTAAGTGACCAAAGTTAAAACGGCACGGAAGCAAGGGACTTATGTCCATTTTCCACACTTACAACCTTTGTAGCATCCCCATAATCATGCAATCCAAATGCAGCTGCTGGGCAACTGACTCATGACCATTGCTGTGTGTGTCCCAAGGTCATGTGATCCCCTTTTGCAACCTTTGGACAAGCAAAGTCAACGGGAACGCCCGGTTTACTTAACAACCGGGTTACTCGCTGGTCAACTGCAGTGAGTCACTGAACAACCATGGCAAGAAATGTCCAAAAATGGGGCAAAACTCACTTAACAAATGTCTCACTTAACAGCAGAAATGTTGGGCTCAAATGTAGTCGTAAGTCAAGGACTACCTCTATATTAGGCTTTGTTGGGCAAAAATGAAAAGTTGATTAGCATTTCCTCTGACCCCAGTGAATGAATGGCAGCTTCCTTCATCCAAGGCCTATAAGCATTTAGCCACCCGATGCATCGGACGAAGGGAGCTGCTGTTCGCAAAAACTGATGCCTTTGAACCGAGTGCGTTAGTGCAAAAAAGCATTACCAGATTATGTCCTCCTGTTTAGGAGCAAGCCTGATTTTTAATGACCTGTGTTCCCAGAAGAAGGAACTGCTCCATCCTAAGTATCATAGACACGCAAACATAACCCTTCTGTTAATAAACCGGAATGACAGTTTATAATAAAGAAAATATCAAAACAATAATATAATAATATACATTTTATCTGGCATATCCTGCAAAACACTAAAATTTAATCAATCGCTTGAGGGTAGAAAAAGCACCTGAGGGCAGGACAAGAAGCAATGGGTGAAAACTAATCAAGGAGAGAAGCAACTTAGAACTGAGGAGAAACTTCCTGACAGTTAGAACAATGAATCAGTGGAACAGAAGTTGCCTCCAGAAGTTGTGAATGCCCCAACACTGGAAGTCTTTAAGAGGATGTTGGATAGCCATTTGTCTGAAACGGTGTAGGGTTTCCTGCTTAGGCAGGGGGTTGGACTAGAAGATCTCCAAGGTCCCTTCCAACTCTGCTATGGTATTTGTATTACTTAAGTTAGGTGATTGCAGTCATTAAGCGAATCTGGCTTCCTCCATTGACTTTGCTTGTCGGAAATAGGCTGGGAAGGAAGCAAATGGCAATCACCCCCGGGGACGCTATAAAGATTGCAAACGTGAACCAGTTGCCAAGCGCCTGAATTTTGATCGTGCAACTCTGGAAACGCTGAAGCCGTCATAAGTGTGAGGATCAGTCATAACTCACTTTTTTCAGTACTGTTGTAACTAGAATGGTTGAAAAACAAAACAAAACAGTGGTGGGATTCAAATAATTTAATAACCAGTTCTCTGTCCTAATGACCAGCTGAATGGGTGTGACCATGGTGGGCATGGCCAGGGGTGTGATAAGCAGCACCTGGCCTCCTGCACCCCCCTGGGAGAAAAAAATGGATCCTTTTTTGGGCCTAGTAGGCCTACCTGCAGCCTCCTGGGAGCAAAAACGGGCCGCGGGGGACCCGCAATGACCTCCACGCCTCGTTTTGGACCTAGTAGGCCTCCATGCACTTACCTGGGAGCCAAAATGGGGCGCATGGGGACTCCTGGAAAGGGAGGGGCAGGAAGGGGTGGGGGCAGCCAGAAATTTAACAACCGGTTCGCCTGAACCAGTCCGAACCGGCTGAATCCCACCACTGATTGTACATCGAATGTCAGCGTTCCAAATATCATCCAGAATTACATCAGAGTTCAAGGCATAGCTTTCATCAAAGTTCCAATTTAATAAGAGAGACATGTTGGTACATCTGTGGGAAACCCGAACCTGAAAGCTTCCTGGGTTTTCCACCTAGTTGAAAGTTCATGATCTTGTCCCCATACCTACAAGTCCATCACATGGTCCAATCTTCCTCTGCCACGCTGGCATTTCCACCCAACTAGTTCCAGTCAGGTGCAGAGGTGCAGAGACAAAGAATGACCTTGGGCTTCTAGAAAGGAATGTTCTATTTTGACAACAACACATTCTACAATTCTACTCCTTACTATTCCCCCTCCCAATTACCCCACTAATGAAACAGCATAGTAAAATAATAGAGAATGTGTGGCAGGCCAGAGATCCTAAAAGGAATATGACTGCAGGCCTGACATCGAAATCTAGCTTTATTTGATGTGGTGACCTAGAAGTCTAATGGTGGCATAGAATCTTCCTTCTCGTCCCTACTATAGTTACTTATTTTAAACTTCTGTCCTTGCTATAGTGTTGACTTCCTTGATCCTGCCCTTCTCAGCCCACAGGTACATTTTCCACTTAACGTGAAAGCCGAATTGGTTTTCCTTTTTTAAAACTCTCCCCAGGGCAGCTTTCCCTGCCTGGATTTTGCCTCTGGTCTCAGAGGCTCAGGAGAATGAAGAGCCGTTGAAGCCGGCTACTTAACTCTGCTCTCCATCCCCTCCCTTCACGAGCAGACACGGGCATCTGGCTGCCCATGTCCTCCTACCCATCTGTTCGCATGGCCCGGTGCCCAGTTCATGCCTGGTCAGACCTTTGTTCTGGGAGTGCACAAAGGAGGAGAAAGGAAGGATTGAGATGGTGTGCCGAGAGAACAATGGAGATGCCATCCTTTCGGCAGGAACGCTTTTTCGAGCTGATGATTAGTTGGGCATCCTGCAGAGACCCTCTTCACGCCTGCTTGGTAAGGCTAAATTGGGCTGGTTTACAAGCTGGGAATGTTTTGTGTTTGTTTACATGTCTCAGTCCTGGCCAGAGGTAACAAAGAACGAGACATGGAACCAAACTGTACTTAGCATTAAAAAAAGAGAGAAGAATTTTGTCTAGAATTACGACGATCAAGCAGGGAGTGATTACACCCCCCGGCTAAAGATTACTGTCCTTTGGCAGGGACTGTAATCTTAGATTAAAGTAATCAAAAATCAAACTGTGCATAAGACCTGGAAGCACTGGAACCATATTCTATCTCCCTGAACCAGTGGTGGGTTTCCATTTTTTGTTTACTAATGTTTTGCTCATGCGCACAGGCAGGTGGGCAGAGCGTCCTGCCACCGTCACTACTGATTTGTCCAATCTGGGCCGAACCGTAAGCAACCCACCTCTGCCCTAAACATTACTCCATGTTGGGCACTCGTCTTGTTCCTGCAACTCTACAGATTTTTAAAGATTATTTTAAGACCCCCCCAAAAAAATCATTTATTGACAACATAAAACCATTGGAATCAAAGCATAAAGCAAAAGTTAAGGAGAAATCCTTATCAAAGCAGGCCCCATAAATCTTGCTAAACTTCCTGCGATGGCTAAGCCATCGCAGGTAAGCAATGGCAGGAGACAGTCAGTGCCAGGTGGGTGTTTGAAAAAGGTAAGATGGAGATAGTAACCACTCATGCCAGGAATGAATTCTTTGGATTAAATCTGAGCAGACCTGCAGATGACACCAAGCTGGCAGGAATAGCCAACACGCCAGAAGATAGGCTTAAGATACAAAAGGATTTTGATAGACTTGAATGTTGGGTGCTATCTAACAAAATGAAATCCAATGGCGAAAAAAGTAAGGTTCTACAGTTAAGCAAGAAAAACTAAATGCACAGGTACAGTATAGGTGGTACCTGGATCAATAGTAGTAACTGGGAGAGGGATCTTGGAGTCCTAGTGGACAATCATTTAAATTTGAGCCAGCCGTGTGCAGCAGCTGCCAAAAAAGCCAACACAGTTCTAGGCTGCATCAACAGAGGGATAGAATCAAGATCTCGTGAAGTGTTAATACCACTTTATAATGCCTTGGTAAGGCCACACTTGGAATACTGCATTCAGTTTTGGTTGCCACGATGTAGAAAAGATGTGGAGACTCTAGACAAAGTGCAGAGAACAGCAACAAAGATGATCAGGGGACTGGAGGCTAAAATATATGAAGAATGGTTGCAGGAACTGGGTAGTTTAATGAAAAGAAGGACTAGGGGAGACATGATAGCAGTCTTCCAATATCTCAGGGGTTGCCACAAAGAAGAGGGAGTCAAGCCATTCTTTAAAGCACCTGAAGGCAGGACAAGAAGCAATGGGTGGAAACTAATCAAGGAGAGAAGCAACTTAGAATTAAGGAGAAATTTCCTGACAGTTAGAACAATTAATCAGTGGAACAACTTGCCTCCAGAAGTTGTGAATGCTCCAACACTGGAAGTTTTTAAGAAGAGATTGGATATCCATTTTTCTGAGGTGGTGTAGGGGTTCCTGCCTAAGCAGGGGGTTGGACTAAAAGACCTCCAAGGTAAATGCAGGGCCTGCGAGGAGGCTTGGGGAGGGGTAAAACGGGCCTTCAGAGCCCGCGGGAGGCTGTTTTCGCCCTCCCAAAGGCTCGAGGAAAACAGCCCCCCCCCCCCCCCCCCCGGCCATGGTGCAGGAGGCCGACTAGGCCATGCCCACCATGGCCCCACCCACCCAGCAACCGAGCAGAGAACCCCCTGCTAAATTTTTGAAGCCCAGCCCTGAAAAAACCTTTAGTAAAAAGGCTAAGCAGAAAATCTTTAGCACCTGCATCCAAGAAAGAATCACGAATGGATCTTTTTCCAAGTTAAAAAAAATTATCAGCATCGCTTTTTATGACTGATGTATTGGTGTTTTGAAGGACTAATAAAACATTTCAATAAACACAACCTTCTGATTTTCTAGAAGAGCAGAAAATTGCTGTATATATGGAGTCTATGAAAAACCCCTATGGGACTTTGCAAAACACAGGTGGGCATAATCTAAATAGAGGCCTCCATGGAAGTGAGTGGGCTTGACTTCAAGTCCAAGCCAAGTGGGCTGTGGAAGGCGATGCCAGTCATTGGCGCCATGCCTGCTGCAACCTGAATTGGTCCTTAGAAGCTCAGCAGATGCCTCCTGTTGACCAGGTCACCAAGTTCAGGAATGAGGCAGAGTAAATCATTCGGAGGAGCAAGTCTGGAGAAGATAGAAACTTTTAATTTAAAGCTGGAAGAGCTAAGGACAAATTTAAGTTGCCACTGCATTGGGTGTTGATAAAAGGAAGGCTAACTCATGAGAACATATCCTCATGTCTGCAGACCATGCTCAACTTACAATGCCATTTTACAATCAAAACCTCCTCTAGAAATACTTAATGGGCATTTTTTTGTGTGTGCCACAGTGGGTGGATGTGAGAATAAGCTTCTACAGTAGTCTACTAGCTGCTGGGAGATATTAATCTATATACTAATAAAACTCTCACGTCTGTAACCTTTAACTGGGCCAAACTATGCATCATAGGACAAAACTTTTTCGACCAAAGTAAGTCACATGGACTAACTTACAGAATGCAGCCAAAATCCAGGACCCTTGGAATTGAAATTTGGCAGACTTGATAAAACATTGTATGATAGAAAAAGATCGTAAACCATTTTATGACATAATGCGAAATGTCATAAAACATTTCCTGTGGTTAACTGCTGATGTTTGACTGTGCTTTACAGCTCAATCTGGGCTGCGTTCAAGGCAGATACATCTCTGAAGGTCTTCCTGGGTTTTTAAGGACTTCTCCAACACATAAGAAGCTCTGCCACTGTTGAAAGCATCGAGGAATCCCAAAAGGAAAAATCTCTGAAACCAAGACCCAAGGACTCCTGGCTTATATACAGATTAACAGAGTTGGAAGAGACCTTGTAGACAGTGGTGGATCCTACCGGTTCAGACTGGTTCGGTCGAACCGGTAGTGGTTTGGTCGCCTGGATCACTGGAATCGGCAGTGACCCAGGCCTGCCACACCCCCAAACTGGTTCCCCAGTCAGTGGCGCCATCTTGTTTTTCAGGTCTGCGCATTCGCAGAACAATTTTAATTGCACTGTGCACACACATGAGCAAACTGGCAGTAGTGCCTGCCGGAACCCACCCTTGCTTGTAGGTCATCTAGTCCAACCTCCCACCCAGCAGACCCTACACCATTTCTGACAGATGGCAGTCCAGTCTCTTCTTGAAAGCTTCCAGTGATGAAGCTCCCACAACTTCTGAAGGCAACTTCTGTTCCACTGGTTGATTGTTCCCTCTGTCTTCTAATTCACACTGAATAAGGAAGAATGCACATGACATTTCAAGCTAACTGAGATCCTTGATAGTATGGCCAGTAGATCGAGGATCTCAGCTAACTTTGAATGTACCTAATACCTAAATACCACTGACCCTTTGATCTCTTTTCCTTCAGTATCTAATTTTCAGTATTCCTAAGGAATAAATTCAGGAAAGTGACCTGTGCTAATAGAATCTGCCTGGTTAGAGCTGCAACAGTTGGCGGTAGATTTGTGGAACCTTTTCTATAGAAGAGGTTAGAACTGGCAGGAATCCACCCCTGGTGTGTGTGTGTGAGTGTATGTATGAAGAGACAGACATACTATCCACTTAGCTTTCGTTAACCTCTGCTAACATCGTCAGAGTGTAAAAACTACCATTGAAGAGATATTTGCCTTTATCCATCATTGATCAATTTGCCATTGGTACAACTACAAGGGTTGTTTTGACACTCTGACGATGTTAGCAGAGGCTAACGAAAGCTAAGTGGATAGCATATTTTAAGTTCTGGAGAGCACAATGTCTGTCTCTTCTTTTATAGCTACACCTGGAACTTGTATTTTTAGGATAGTTCAGTGTGTGTGTGTGTGTGTGTGTGTGTGTGTGTACCAATATACATAAATTTATGTGTGTGTATATGTATATGTATATGTATATGTGTGTGTGTATATATATATATAAATATGTGTGTGTGTGTATACACATACATATATACATACATACATATTCATACCCACACACATATTCATACCCACACACATACATACACATAGCAGAGGGAAAGAGAGAGATATTTTAAATGTGTATGGATCTAGTATGTTTTGAGGTATTGTGTTATTTTTATTTTGCCTTTTTTCTTTCTAACATTCTGTATTGTTTACCTTTTTCCTGTTTTTTTTTTTACAGTCAGTTCATAAAAGCATAAACCAGTAAATGAATGAATGTGGCCAAATTTTTCAATGGATAATTTCCAAAGTATCACTTTCACTTTGACCCTCTTAACTGGCTGTCTTTATATCTGACTATAGCAGGGCCCTAAAATTCATGAATATCAATTGCCCATTTTTTTTTCTTTTGGAAAAAAATGTATATTTTGCAACGTTTTATCTGCCAGCAGCATCATAAACAGAAGAAGTAATACAGAGACCAGCTCCTTTTTACCGCTTGTTATAGCCCCTATTAACTACTATTGAGATTAAATAAGTGGAAATTGAATTAAATTAATGGAAACATGAGGGAAATGATTTCATACTGCAGGAATGTATGAGCTTATGGAAAGCTAGAAATGAGTGAAGTCAAAACACCTTGGACTGTATGAAAATTTCTTTATTTTATTTTTGATTAAGGCCAAAGAAATGCTAGACAAATTTCGTAGCTGAATATCCTGATAAAGAAAATATATTTCCATCTGCAGAGATGGAAACCAAAGAGATTAATCCACCCAGGGAGTATTATTAATCCCACTGGATTCCAGGCAGTTTGAGGTAATGTTTTCTCAAACCTGTTTGGAGGCTGTATCAGAAACCTGGTCGAGATATGGAATATCAATGTCTTTGAGAGCTCACTAAGTGCCCCTTGCTAAACATTAAATCTGTGGTTTATCGAACAGCCGTGAAAATGCAGGGACTGGAGGCTTGAAGGACGTTTAAAATGTTTAACCATTTGAACAACTTCATTGATTCAAAAGGTACCGCTCTACAATATTGCAAGTTTTGTTTTAAAGGTATTTTGTTGTTTTCATTGTATTTCTCTGTTCAACCCTGTACTAGTAAGAATGCTAGTGGAAGGGAGGGACGGACGGAAGGAAGGAAGGAAGGAAGGAAGGAAGGAAGGAACGAAGGAAGGAAGGAAGGAAGATAGGCCTGCAATAAAATTATGTATAAAAAATATCCGAAAAACCAATATTTTGCTAAGAGTAGCAAAAAGAATGTATCGATCTGACTGAAAGAAGAGAAGATAACTTGAATGACTGCTATTTAGTAATAAAAAGCATTCAGAACTGCTTGGTTTGCTTCTTTTCCCCCCACCAAAGTGGGGAAGGTTGCCCAAATAATAACTAGAATGCAGGATGTACGAAGGGTTTGTTGAGAAATACTCAGCATTCCACTGAGTAGCACTCTTGATGCCCCTTGGAGAAAAGCACACGTACTCATGTTGCTACCGAACCAGTAGCAAAAGTAAGTGGATTTCACCCCTGTATTGGACTCTCAAGATCATCCAGCCCACACTTTCATTGCTTGCTCTTCCAAATGTCAAGGATAGCAATAGCGCTTAGACTTATATACCGCTTCACAGTGCTTTTCAGCCCTCTCTAAGCGGTTTACAGAGTCAGCCTCTTGCCCCCAACGACCTTGTTCCTCATTTTGCCCACCTCGAAAGGATGGAAGGCTGAGTCAACCTTGAGCCAGTCAGGATCGAACTACCAGCCTTCTGGCATTGGGTGGGTGGGGGCCTCCCCTTACGTTCTCCTGGAAGCAAGGAAAAAGTGCAGCATTATGAAGCCTGCGAGATGAATGGTCACCTTCCACAAATCCACTTTCAAAGTGTGGATTGTTAATACGGCAGCTCTTAAGGATTTTGGAAGTTCTTCATGTACACCAGCCTATAAACACCTGGAGAAGACATTACTTTGCAGTACAGGTAGTCCTCAATTTGTAATCATTCATTTAGTGGCCACTCAAAGTTACAATTGGGGGGGAGGAGACATATGACTGTTTTTCACGCTTAGAACCATTGCAACCTCTCAATGATCCCGTAATCAAAATTTGGGCCCTTGGTAGCTGGTTTTTTATTCACAACCAGATGTAGTATCCCAAGGTGATGTGATTGCTCTTTGTAACTTTCTAACAAGTTAATGGGAGAAACAAGATTCACTTAAGAATTGTGTGATTCACTGAATTGCGGTAATTTGTCTAACACTTGTGGCACAAAAGGGTTGTAAAATTGGGTGCAACTCACTTAACAACTGCTTGACTTAGCAACGGGAACTCTGGTCTCAATTCTGGCCGTAAGCCAAGGACTATCGGTAGTGCATTCCGAGTGGTAAGTCTGAAATAGCACAGTGGCAATTGCCATAGGGAATTGGTTCCACAATCCTCATGTCTTTTAAGGCTTCTTTTTTTAAAAAATAAATATTTCTAATATTGCCCTTCTCTATTGTACAGAGGCACCTACAAGGTGGGGATGCTAAAACCTGCAAGAAAGTAGGAATAGCCACATAGCCTTGTGTAGTTAAACAACAGGTAGGTGGTCCAACACTGGAGGTCTCTAAGAAGTGATTGGACAATCATTTGACTGAAATGGTATAGGACAGGGTTCACCAACCTTTCGGACCTTGGGGACCACTAAATTCATAATTTTTAATCCCGCAGACCACTAATATTAATTAGTGATGGGGTCCTTCAGGCATTTAGCTTGGCTGCCTGTTAGCGGAGAGAAGCAACTGGGATCAACCCTAGGTTTGCTCTCTATTGCAGCTAGGAATCTCAAATATGGCCAAAAATGAATGTTTGTCTTGTAGCCAGCCTGGGTGCTACATCGGCCGCTTGCAAACTCTGTGTTTTGAGGAGCCCGAGCCTCATTGAAGCGCCTGGACTCCCAGGGAGGGAGGGAGGGAGGGAGGGAAAGGCTGGAGCTACTAAACAGGCAGCCAAGCTAAGTGCCTGAAGGACCCCATCCCATCAGCGAGTGGGAGTAATTGCTTCGGTGGGCCGTATCCGGCCCAGGAGCCGTAATTTGAGGATCCCTGATTTAGTGCAATATTAAAAAATGCAAAAATTGAAAGATTTTTCTGCGGACCACCAAAATTTTCTCGCGGATCACCAGTTAGTGACTGCTGGTATAGGATCTCCTGAAGGCATGAAATCCTTTGCTCTTACCTTTGCTACCGGTTTGGAATCGGGAGAGCACGCTTGCTTCGTGCATGCATAGCACTTCTGCGCATGCACAGAACTTTCTGCAGATGCTCAGAGCATCCGTGATGACGTCTGGGCAGGTGGACGGAGCCTCCTGTGGCTGCCACTACGGGTTCTCCCGAACCAGGGCGAACTGTCAGAATACCATCTCCGATCTCCTGCTTGAGCAAGGGTTGGACTTCCAAGGTCCAACTCTGTTATTCAGTTATATAAAGAGAAGGGGATGGGGCTTTCCCTACAACATCATCTGCCATTCATCTAACAAATTTTGACACCCAAAGACAGATACGTTCAACGGCAGCCCCTATTCTCATTCATACACATGAAATTAAACTATTTTTAAACTATTTTAATATTTGACAACAAGAAAATAACTATATCGTATGGAGAGGGGGGGGGGAAAGGGCAGTTTTCATAAGGCAATCCTAGAAATGTTTTTGCCTTTCTTTTCTGTGCGCTGTTTTTATTTACAAGAGGAATAAAACTGTTGGTTTTTGTTACAAAGGAAAATAGTGCCGATGGCTGTAAGGCATGAAAACAACGCTAGGGACAATACAGGTTTAAAATGGATGTAAGTTATTTTACCGTGCCTCTTTTATGCATGTTTACTCTTCCAGAGTCTGTCCCCTTCGACTAGCTGCAGCTTCCTCTTAATGGTCAGGCTCCGTTCCCAAGTTAAATTAAGCAGAACTGACCAAAATGATGCATGGCTCTTTGCAAGCAGTGGTGGGAATTCTCACTTCAGCATACATTCTCAAAAGCACTCCAGATTGTCTGGAAGCAACATCAGATGCCCTATTTACTAGCTGGGCTTTATATCTTTTGAATGTTCTCCCACCTTCACCCCACCCCGAGCCAGGCTACAGCTTTTAATTGAATCCCAGCCTGAAGTTGGCACGCGTTCAAATGAATATGCAAATGAGCCAGGGTTCCCATTCCCTCCTCCGTCCCCCCAGCCAGGCCCGCCTTGGCATTCCTACGGTGGGCAGATGGTAACCGCCTATCGCTGCCCCCTCTCTCAAATGTGGGAATATTTGCCTTTGGAAAAACACATCCCGGCCCACAAAGCGAAGGGGTCTTCTTGAAGGTTGAGCAATCTGGGGAAAAAATGGCAAAACGGGCCTATTTGTGAAGCAGTGGGGGCTTCCATGATCAAATCCTTGGTTTTGTTTTTTTAATCAGGCCAAATGGAGGACAAACCTATAGCATTTTAGGTCAAGGTAAAGGTTCCCCTTGCACCTATGTGGTAGCCGTTCCCGACTCTAGGGGGCGGTGCTCATCTCTGTTTCTAAACTGAAGAGCCAGCGCTGTCCGAAGATGTCTCCATGGTCGTGTGGCCGACATGACTAAATGCCGAAGGCACACGGAACACTGTTACCTTCCCATCAAAGGTGGTTCCTATTTTTCTACTTGCATTTTTATGTGCTTTCAAACTGCTAGGTTGGCAGAAGCTGTGACAAGCAATGGGAGCTCACTCCGTTACATGGCGCTAGGGATTCCAACTGCCGAATTGCTGACTTTTCTGATCAACAAGCTCAGCATCTTAGCCTCTGAGCCACTGCGTCCCTCTCTCTCTCTCTTTCTCTCTCTATCTCTCTACCTCTATCTCTATCTCTATCTACATCTACATCTACATCTACATCTATCTATACATACATACAAACATACATACATACATACATACATACATACATACATACATACAGTGCATACAGTACATACAGTACATACATATATATATATATACATACATACATATTTGAAAAGGGGCAATTCCATTTTAACCCCACTAAGTAGGAACATCCAGCCAAACCTCACTCACATACAAAAGCTAAGGAGGGTTGGACTGGTTAAATCCTTGGATGGGCAATGATGTCCCCAAGACATGGTCGAAGACATCAATATGGCAGCCTGAATGGTGGGATTGGAGCTCTACATCAGGGGTAGGCAACTATGGCCCCTTTGTGAACGATGGACTTCAATTCCCAGAATTCCTGAGCAAGCATACCATAGCTGGCTCAGGAATTCTGGGAGTCGAGATCCGCAAGTTGTAAAGGAAGCCGTAGTTGCCCATCCCTACTCAATATGTTTGCATCTGGGTTGCTCACATCCATAATGGATGAAGCTTCAGTCACATTGTTGGGGGTGCTAGGAAATCTTGCGGGCATAGACTAGATCGAAAAGTTGGGAAAGTGGACTTCCTGGAAGAAGAGGAAGAAGAAGAAGAAGAAGAAGAAGAAGAAGAAGAAGAAGAAGAAGAAGAAGAAGAAGAAGAAGGGGAAGGGGAAGGGGAAGGGGAAGGGGAAGGGGAAGGGGAAGGGGAAGGGGAGGGGGAGGGGGAGGGGGAGGGGGAGGGGGAGGGGGAGGGGAGGGGGAGGGGGAGGGGGAGGGGGAAGGGGAAGGAGAAGGAGAAGAAGAAGAAGAAGAAGAAGAAGAAGAAGAAGAAGTTCACTTCTCGTTGTTGTCCAACAAGTCCACATGGATCATGAACTCATCAAGAATGAAACTCCACTTGGGAGACTTCCGGTTTTGACCTTGACAACATGTTGCTCCAGGCCAGTCATTTGGAAGTGAGAGAGGCTGCAGAGCCAATCAAAGCCGATCAAATCTATTTCAAAGCAATAGGTCCACAAAGGGTTGAACTTAAATCGCTACTGCCCAATGCTCTGCCTAGACCAGTGTCTCCCAAGCTTGGGCGGACTTCAACTTTCCACCTACCTTAAAGAGCTGAGAAACACTGGCACTAGAGCAGTTTAGTTTAGTTTATTGTCATTGCACATTGTACAACGAAATTAAATAACGTATTCAGTGTACATTATAACTATAGAAATAAAAACACAAACACACATCCTTCACATGCTATATAATTGAAATTGACAACCCGATATTGCATTAATATTGCACTATACTTGTGATGGCGAACCTATGGCACGAGTGCCACAGGTGGCACGCGGAGCCATTTGTCAGGGCATGCGAGATGTTGCCCTGTAAGCTGGCCAGCGCACGCCTCCCTGAAGGCTCCGGGGGAGGGGGGCAAAAAACGACCCTATGAGTAAATCGGAAGTCACTTCAGGAACAGACTTACAGTTTGCTCGTAGGGCTGGTTTTTCGCACTCCGGAGGCTTCAGGGAAGCTCCTGAAGCCTCTGGAGGGCCTCCAGGGGGTGGGGGAGGCTGTTTTCGTGCTCCCCAGGCTCCTATAAAGCCTCTGGAGCCTGGGGAGGGTGATAAACCCATGGCAAAAATGGGGGGAACGCTGGTCATGCGCGCATGCACGCTGGGTTCATGCGCAAAGCATTACGGGTTTGTCAGGCCCACGCATGACCCCCCTGCGCTCCCCCCGCTTTTGGCACGCAAGCCAAAAAAAGTTCACCATCACTACACTATACCATAGAAATCAATATAGTTACTGCACTGGGATAGAAGCTGTTTTTCAGCCTATTTGTCCCGGATTTTATATCCTGTACCGTCTGCCAAATGGTAATAATTTTTTAAAAAGGGATGAGATGGATCTTTAAGAATGTTTTGAACTTTCTTAAGGCAGCTGGAGCTATAAAACTCTTCCAAAGAGAGGAGAAAGCAACCTCTGATCCTCTGGGCAATGACGTTGACCCTCTGGAGCGCTGTCCTATCTGCCACTGTGCAATTGGCAAACCATACACAAGTGCAGTAAGTTAAAATACTCTCTATGATGCAGCGGTAGAAGGTTACCAGCAGTTTTTCATCCAGTTGTTGTTTCCTGAGAAGTCTCAGGTAGTATAATCTCTGCTGGGCCCTTTTGACCAGGGCTGCAATGTGAGCTCCCCAGGCCAGGTCCTCTTTTATGATAACACCCAGAAACTTGCAATGGCCACTTGCTCCATTAGGTCTCCATTGATAAGCAAGGGATGGATGTCTGATCTATTCCTTTTATAGTCCACTATAAGCTCCTTGGTCTTATTGGTGTTAAGGACTAAGTTATTGTCTCCACACCACGAAAGCGATCATTCCACCTCATCTCGATAGGCAGACTCATCACCCCTGAAGATTAGCCCCACCACATGTCGTATCATTGTATCGTAAGCGAGACAGTTGTTGAGTTTTACCCCATTTTTGCGACCTTTCTTGCCACATTCGTTAAATGAATCTCGACAGTTCCTAAGTTGGCAACACAGTTATAAAGAGAATCTGGGTTCCCCATTGATTTGGCTTGTCAGAAGGTTGCAAAAGCTGATCACGTAACGTCGGGATTGCAATCATCATAAATATGTCTCCGTTGCCAAGTGTCTGAATTTGGATCACGGGGATGCTGCAATAGTTGTAAGTGTGAAAAGCAGTCATAAGTCACTTTTTTTCAGCGCCTTTGACATTTGTCAAACGGTCACTCAACACACTGTTGTAAGTCGAGGATTACCTGTATACTAGTTGCTAATGAGTTGAGCACTACCTGTATACATTCTACATGGAGTCGCCCTTGAAAAGCACTTGGAGGCTTCAACTGATCCCAAATGCAACAGTACAGGTAATCCTCGACTTACGACCACATTTGAGCCCAACATTAAGGACCAAGTTATTGTCCCCACACCACGAATGCAACCGGTCCACCTCAAGACCATCAGCCTGGAGATCAGGATACCAGCAGATTTGGAGACCCCCGCTGGTCATCCAATGCCCCATCTACATTTCCTCAGGCATCTGGGTCTTCATGTTGGGGATTCAGAACCAGCCAGGGGCTCCAGATATGAATTGCTTCAGGGTGGGTGGGTTCCGGGTTCTTCTACTACCTGTTCGCTCAGGGATGCACTTTTGGGGTGGGGCATGCTATGCACGTATGCGCAGTAGGTTAAAAAATGCTTCTGAGCATGTGCAGAAGCAAAAAAACAAGATGCCGGCACCTATGGCACCGCCGATAGAACCGGTTCAGGGGGGGTTGGCTGGCCGAGTTACTACCTACTTAGCTGAACCGGTCCGAACCAGTACGAACTCACTTCTGCTTTGGTTCCTGGGACTGGTTCACCCACCCGCCCACCCCGAATTGAAAGGAGAGAATCAAGATGTTTGTTGCAAGATAACATGAACTTTCTTTTTGGGGAAGGGGGGGGCATTCCAGACTTATTGGCAAGGAACCACAAAGTGAAGGGGGGAGAGAGAGAGAGAGAGACGAAGGGATTTGTTGCTTGTTGTTTCTGTTTACCCACCTGTTTTCTGACTCCGTGAATAACTTTGTCCCGGCAAAGAAAGACCGGCTGTTACTGAAACAAGTCCATCCTGGCGTGCATTGGAGGCTCCCTTCTTTGTAGAGGAGGTTTTAAGGGACCAGATGCAATAAGTTTGCAACAGACCGTCCTGAGACCATCTGTGCATTGTTGGGGAGAGGCAGGGGGAGAAGATGAATGGCGGGGTGTAAAGAAAGGCTGTTTGTGCAAGCCGTGGGAAAACCAGGGGCTGGCCTTGTCAGCGTGCTCCATGAATTGAACTAATTGAAGATTAGACTGGGGAGCTCCCCGGAGCTGCGAGAGAAGATAATCCTTCGTCAACCAGCCTCAAAAGCCAGTAATTGGAGTATATTACAGGACCAGGTTTCCCTACAGTGCAGGCGAAACTGAGACGGACCGGCGCTTAATGATAAGTTCCCAGCAGAAATGGGGTTTTGCGTAGGCTTCCTTGCAGGAGTAGAAGTCTAGAGTCAGAGGCGAAGCCCAGATTGGAAAGCAAAGTTGGAGAAAAGTCATAGACAGAGAGACAGACACAAAGACAGACTGAGAGAGACAGGCAGGCAGTCACAAAGACAGAGAGACAGACACAAAGACCGATGGACAGACAGACAGAGAGAGAGACAGGCAGACAGACAAAAAGACAGAGAGACAGACGCAAAGACAGACAGACAGAGACAGGCAGACAGACACAAAGGCAGAGAGACAGACACAAAGACAGACAGACAGAGAGAGAGAGACACAGGCAGACAGGCAGGCAGACAGACGTATGAACTTCCATGCACAACATATGCCTACACCCAATTGAGCCCGGCCTAGAAAACTCATTCCTTCATGCAAATTTACTGCGTCTATCAAATAGATACAGGAAACCTCTAAAATGACTTGCAGAATGATACCATAATCTTGGAAATGTTTGATTTATGATTTTTTAAAAAAAAAAAGTTTAAGAGGCATTCTTCTTGTGTCTCTTCTTGCTGCATAAGAATCCCTAAGATGTTTGGTCAAAAAAAAAGTCAAGCTAGCAACCATGATAGAGAGTAAGATCTTTGGAGTTTCTATGTGTCTCAATACTAACATGGAAAACACAAAAGTCCCATCTTGCATTGTGCGATTGTTATCTTGATCTTATTTTTGACTATCCTGCCTTTGCGATCACAGTCAGAGCTCTATGTATTGGAATGAAAAACAATCATAATCCTATACAAATTGTTTCCCTCTTAGTATTACTTTCACTGTAGCTATAAGTTAAAAGGCTTTCCTTCGAAAACTGTGAGCAAAATATAAGTTGCTCAGAAGACAGATCACAAATCTTAGGTTTTAAAATTCAAAATTATATATATATATATTAAAAAACCCTACAATACTACAGCTGTTCAGCTCAGCTCGCCTTCCAAAAGGGAAGCCGTATGTTGGTCTGGTGACAATGGAAAAGAAAAGGAAAAAGGAAAGGAAATAAAATGAGCTTTTGAGGATTTGAAAAGTTTGCAAAGCAGAATTGGAAGTGGGAAAGGAGAGCTGGCTCCCAGTTGGGAACTCACTGGAAGTATGTAACAATATATATGAGCATTTTTACACATAGTTTTTGCACCGGTACAGAATTAGGTCCAACCTTGTGTTCTTAGTGGTCATTTGGACCAGGCAATGTAACTGGTTTATTCAGTGTAACTGTCTAAGATTCAGAATATCCAAAACCTTACACACTTACAACCAGATATACTTAAAAGATCATTTTTCTATATACCACAGCCGAAGCTTTACAAAGTGTGTCAGTTCCTGCTTTCTTTTTGGCAAGAATTCTTGCTGCCTTCTAATTCAATCTATTCAGGGGTCCTTAAAAGGGGAAAGTGGCATGGTGGATTTGCAGGTCTTACAGCAATCACTGAGATATTTTTCTTCATGAAGCCAGAAATACATCTCACCTGGCTGATTCATCTGGATAACATATTGAGGATTGACTGAATAATTACCATTATTCCCTTACACCGTAACAGAATAACAGAGTTGGAAGGGACCCTGGAGGTCTTCTAATCCAACCCTTGCTCAAGCAACGGACCCTATGCACTACAGCCCATGAGAAAGGAAGATGGGGTAAAACTGATTTTTAAAATGCTGTTTCTCCCGCTGTCAGGAGATGAATCAATGCACCAACAGCCAGGTTCCCAGGGGTTAGGTTACTTGTCTCTTTTTAGAGCATTGAGCTAAGGATGATGGATATTTTTTCCTTTGTTGTGTGTGGAAGGATGCAAAAGGATTTTCATTGCTCTAAGACAATTTTTGCCTCCCCTCCTTGGCCCCTTACAGATAAACCATAGCATGCTGTTCCGGCTGCCAATCTATCCTCATTTTGAGAAAATATTTATCCTTTTCCGGTATGTCAACCACTGCAGCATGCAGCTACTGCCTTACAAATGAATGAATAAGTAGCATCATTACAGCAACCGAGAACAGTGCTGGTTTCAATGTTGTTAATTGTTCTGACCTCAGAACCCCAGGAACAGGGAGCCGCAGCAGAGGGATGAAAGAGCCACATGTGGCTCCAGAGCCGCGGATTGCAGACCCCTGGACTAGAGTCTAACAGCATAGAAGAAAATTATTGAGAAAGTCACAGAGAGTCTAGAACTACCGTACTTTTCGGAGTACAAGACGCACCGGAGTATAAGACCCACCAAGATTTTGGAGTGGTAAATTGAAAACAAAAAGTTTTTGCACTCTGCAGACCTCCCCAAAACAGCCAGTTTTTTTTCAAGAAAAGGGCACGAGTAGCCTTTAGGGGGCTTGTATAGTGCTCCTGGAGGTTTGGGGGGCAAAATTGAGCATAAAATGGGCTGTTTTTCACTCATTTCTGCCCTCTCCAGCACCCAGGAGCACTCAGGAAGTCTCCTAAAAGCTATGCACAGCCATTTTGGTGAAGGGGTGGTGGTTCAGGAGGCAGAAAATGCTGTATTCAGTGTATAAGATGCACCCAGATTTTCAGCCTCTTTTTTGAGGGAAAAAGGTGTGTCTTATAGTCTGCAAAATACGGTACATTCATGTCCGAGACCTGCAAGTCTCGACACTTGGCCAGCATACGTAATCATGATTCCACCATCAGAAAAGCACTGGCTGTAAGTCAGGAGGATATACCACAGAAGAGTAGTGTGATGGAAACCATGGTTAACTACAAAGAACATTGCTGCTCATCTCAGATTTGACAAAAAGCCCCTTATGTGGGCTATGTGGGTGTTGTTGTGTGTGATAGAAACCAAACGCTACATTCCACAATAAAGACCTCATAGCAAACTGTCAAGCACGGTTGATGGTACTGTCAGGGTTGGAGAAAGCTTTGCAACCTTGGGACCTCGATTATTTGCCGGCACAAAAAGAATCGTGAATTCTGCTTTGTATCAGAAAATTCTACAGGAGAATGTCAAGCCCTCTGTCCCTCAGATAACGCCGAAGTGAGTCATGCAGCAAGGCAACGATCCAAAACATACAAACAAGTCTACACAAGAATGGATCAAGACCAAGTTCGTTGTTCTGAAATGGCCAAGTCACAAACCAGACCTAGCCCTCTTAGAAATGTGGGGGCAGGAACGGAAAGGAACAGTTAAGGCTAGAAAACCCACAAATGTTGACAGAAGTGTCTGGGGCAGCCTCAGAAGTGAAGAGGGGGTTTCCGTAGCTGCCTGTCGCAAACGGCCTATGAGCTAAAGTCGTTTCCCACAAAGGAATGGGCCAAAAGACGCTTTAGAATAGAATAGAATTCTTCATTGGCCAAATGTGATTGGACACACAAGGAATTTGTCTTTGGTGCATATACTCTGAGCGCAGGGGTGGGCTCCTGAACCAATTAGTACTGGCTCGCTGTACGCGCGCCGGCCACACATTACCTGCGTATGCGAATTTGACTAAAAAATTGTTCTGTGCATATGTAGAACCATGCCCGCAACGGCAGAAGAACCGGTTTGGGGAGGGGGTGTCAGACCTGGGTCGCTGCCAGTTCTGTGACCCAGGCCTGAATTCCACTACCAGTTCAGCCGAATCGGGCCGAACCGGCAGTAACCCACCTCTTCTCAGTGTACATAAAAGACAAGATATATTCATCAAGAATCATAAGGTACAACACTTAATGGTAGTCATAGGGTACAAATAAGCAATCAGGAAACAATCGATATCAGTATAAATCGTAAGGATACAAGCAACAAAGTTAGAGACATGCAGTCATAAGTGGGAGGAGATGGGTGATAGGAACGATGAGAAGACTAATAGTAATAGTAACGGAGTCTTAGTGAATAGTTTGACAGTGTTGAGGGAATTATTTGGTTAGCAGAGTGATGGCGTTTGGGGAAAAAACTGCTCTTTTGTCTCATTGTCTCAGTGTGCCCTATAGCATCGTTTTGAGGGTAGGGGTTGAAACAATTTATGTCCAGGATGCAAGGGGTCTGAAAATACCTTCACAGTTCTCTTTTTGACTCTTGCAGTGTACAAGTCCTCAACGGAAGGCAGGTTGGTAGTAATTGTTTTTTCTGCAGTTCCACAGAGATTAGGGAAATTGATTACTAATAATGGGAAGCAGTTTGATAGCAATTATTGTAACCAATGGTGGTATAGCCAGTAATTTAAGGAAAGGGTTATTTTTTTTAGATTGTGCGATTTTTTTTTTTAAGGAAATAATTGAACCGTTTGTGTTACTTGTGTACTCAGATTCCCAATCTATCTGTTGGCTCCGTATGAAACGATGATAACATTCAATGGCCAAGATATGCAAACATTCAGGAAATCCGGGGTGAGATGGGGGAGCATCTATTTCTATTTCACAGAATGATAGCCTTGTAGGAGGCTGCTTTTCACATACAATAAAAATGTAGCCTTATAAAACGTGAGCCAGAGGAAGAGCAAAAAATTAAACAAGCGCGTGGATCCTTAAAAAGTTTCAAAATAGGGCAGCAGAAAGCACTTTTTCAAAGGTAGATAAAAGCTAGAGCCATGATGGCCAAACTATGCCACACATGTCACAGGTGGCATGTGGAGCTCTCTCTGCAGGAAGGTGAACTGTCACCCCAGCTCAGCTCCACCACGCATGTGTTTGTGCCCCCCACTGGCCAGCCGATTTTCGGTTCTCTGTGCTGCATGCACCACCACCCCATGGCATGTTTTTGGTCTCGGGAGGCTTCAGGGAGGCCTGCTAAGCCCGAAACGGGGCGTAGCGGGGGTCGCGCATATGTGTGGGGGCGTCACGCAGGGGGTCACATGGGGGTTTCGTAAACACTTTAGGATGAAGAATTTTCAGATCACAGGTACATGTGAATTTGTTTCCATGTGAATAAAAAACAACCCGTCATTTGGACCAGGGGTGGGCTGCTGCAGGTTCAGGAAATCCTCTAGCTAACTATCTGCAAATCCCACCCCTGGATGGCCATGCCCACCCCTGATTTGGACCATTTGAAAACATTGTTTCTGGGTTGCGTTTTTTTAAAGGTTTTGTCAGTGCACTGTGGAAATACGTCATCTCTATTTGTACAGATGCACTTGGCAAAAAATGTTCAGAAGCATCTTAATCAATCACTGAGGAAGCTGCACCTCTGGAATGTCTGCGGCTTCCTTGTGTTTGTAAAGACTCTTTCCAGAGTGAGCACAGAAAAAGATATGGCTGCTTTGATGAGATGCAGCCAGGAGCTTCCCTTCTGAAATAAGTCTGAATCACTAAGTAGCCAGAAATTATGGATTTTGAGGCCAAACTGCCAGCATCTTCGAACAAACGGGTGCAAATTATAGTGTTACAGTCTTTCCTCTTTCTATTTTAATTTTTAAAATGTTGTTTGAATCAAATGAGATAGACGGGAAATTGGAGGGGTAATTTTATCAGCCCAACAGTAGAATCGGTCAATTTGCCAGAGAGGAAGGAGAGAGGAAAGTCTTGGAGAAATGCCACTTTATTTCCATATATTGCTTTCCCAGCTTGTGAGCTTTATTGCACTACATTTAATTTATGTCGTTTCAGATTTCTTTAATAAGTCTGAAATATATATATATATATATATTTCAACCTAAATGACATGTCATTTACTAAGAGAGTGCTTTCCATGATCTGTCTTCTGGCAAACTGAATAATGTTCAACCAAGGCTTATAGACAGGGGTGCACCTGGGGATGGAAGGTCAAAAGGTCAAGATGATGACCAGAGGTGGTATTTTACCGGTTCGGACCAGTTCGCCCGAACCGGTAGCAGAAGTCATGGTTGGCAATTTACTACTAGAATAGAACAAAATTTGGTAAATATAGCCAACGGCATATAGTCAAAATGCTGGAAAGGAAATAGATTAATAGTATTACTTGTGAATAATTAATAAAATGAAATGTTTACTACTTAAAATTAAAATTGAGGATAGATGTTATTAAGGGTAAAACAGGATAATAGATGGAAATGACATGTTAAATTTGACTAATTTAGAGAGGCAAGTAACAATATTGTTTATATATTAAGAAGAAATTAAAACTAAGCGGAAGAATGTGGAATAAAAATAAGATGACTGAAATGTAAAATGAAAATATGATCTAAAATGAAATGTGCATAAAAGAAAATGTAAAAGGGGGGGGGGGGGAACCGGACAATACTTTGTTTATAAAAAAAGTTAAAATATGTAACAAAAAATTTAAAAAAAACTTTAAAAAGTAGCCCCGCCCACCGGCTCTATGGCATCCCATTTAGGCCCTTTTATAGCGAAAAGCACATGCGGGGAAGGCTTAGCGCATGCATGCTTGCTCACATTCGCAAACCAGCAGGGAAGGTAAGTAAATACCACCCCTAATGATGACCCTAAACACATGAAGGAGGCCTCCTCACTTTTAATTTCAGTCCCACCCTGTGGATGCGCTGGTGCGGCAGCGCCTGTCAAAAAAGCAACAAGATTGCAGGGTCCTCACCACCAATGTTGTAGTTACATTCCTGGTTCAGGTCTTTTGGTCCAAGTAGGCACATCTTGGCCTTTGTGTGATGACGTTGCATCCCTCGTGGACGTCCGTGGGTCAAAGAACCCGGAGACGTTCATTAGATCTCGAGGAAATGCCCACTGTTCAATTTCCTTGCTACACAAATAGCTTTGCAAGCTAGACTCCATGAGTTGAGTGTTGGCCAAGAACTTCTCATTGGACACTGATTAATGGGAGACAAGCTCAATGGGAGGTCACATTCCTGGTTAATGTAAGTTGGAGCCCTGATTATAAAGCATACTGCTCCTAAAATTCCATCCACCCCATACAGGTCCAGGCAAGTCAACCATCCACAGCCATGTCCTACAGTAATGAATGCCGACCTAATATTTTAAGTAGGACATGTACAAATCTTTAAATGGTTGCTATAACCCACCTCTAGTGTCCTTTACTTCAGCTTCACCTGTTGCCTTTCCCCATTACACAGCTGTAAAGGCTCTCTGGCTGAACAAATGAAATTGAACGGCAATACTTTTCCAGTCAGAAACTGAATCAATCAATCAATATCCCATCACAGGAATTAAGTCCATACTTCTTAAAGCCTGCTGACGGGGGAATTCTGGGAATTGAAGTACACACGTCTTAAAGTTGCCAAGGTTGAGAATCACTACGCTAGAACGCTGATGGGGTGTTTGATTTATTCGTTTGGTTTCCGACTCACACGAATGACCGCGTAATATTGTTTTTACTTCTAAGGTTGAATAAAAAACGGGAAATGCATTCAACGTTGGGATCATCCCCCAATTTCTTCACTGACTTTCCTAAAAGGCAAAACGTCCTTCTCAAGTCAACCTTAACTAGCATAGTTAACTCCAGAGGCATGTCTTTCTCAGAGGTGGTATTACCGGTTTGGTAGTACCACCTGAACCGGTAGTGGAAATCGCGGGTGGCCTTGCCCCCCCCCCCCCCCGGTTCTATAGCATCCCATTTAGACCCTTTTTTACGCTAAAAGTGTATGCATGGAAAGGCTGAGCGCATGTGTACAGTTGAGCACGCCTTCACATTTGCTAGCCTGTAGGGAAGGTAAGTGAATACCATCCCTGGTCCTTCTTGAAAAAAATATTCATATAATTAGCCATTGGAGCATCACAAATGTCCAGAGGGATAAAATAAATCATAATTGACCAATCACAACCATGTGACAAAATCCACACCCCTTTTTAATTTGTGTTATGACCAATCATTTGTCTACAGAACCATGGGAGTTGCCTCAATAGGTTTTTATGTTTAGTACACTTAGCAACATGTTAATAAAACGAGCTAGGTAGCTGCACATAAATATTACATGGACATGCTTTTCTTATCTTTTCAATGTTCTAATTCATTTTATCAACATTATTACTTTATTCATTTTTATATTTATTAAACTTACCTGCTGCCCGCCTCTAGGTGGTATACAGTGGTAGGTTTCAAATTTTTTTAGAACCTCTGCTGTAGGTGTGGCCTGCTTTGTGGGAGTGGCTTGCCAGCCATGTGACCGGGTGGGAGTGGCTTGCTGGCCATGTGAATGGGTGGGAATGGCTTGCCAGCCATGTGACTGCGTGGGCATGGCCAAATTGTAAAATGTGGCCCATTTTTGCTCCCAGGAGGCTGCAGGGATGCCTACTATGCCCAAAATGCATCGGGGGTGGGGTGTTGCACGCGAATGCAAGGGGGGCATGGGGAGGGCGGAGGAATCGTGCACACATGTGCAGGAGGCAGGGTGTGTGGAGGTGGGGTCGCACATGTATTGCATTATGGGTGTGGGTGCATGCACACGCTATCGCGCACACACGCACTTTTGGCACATGGCAACAAAAAGGTTAGCCATCGTTGATATACCTACACCTGTGTGTGTCTGTAATATTATATATGTGTGTGTGTCTGTCTGTCTGTGTGTGTGTATGTATGTATGTATGTATGTACGTATGTACGTATGTACGTATGTACGTATGTACGTATGTACGTATGTACGTATGTACGTATGTATATATGTATATATGTATTGTGTCACAACCCCTGGTATGCCCAAATATGGGAGGGAACACACTGCTTCTCCTTTCTGTCCTTCGGCTCACTCCAGGAGATCATCCAGGCAGAATATTTTTAATGTTGCCTTTGCTATATTTGTGTTGTATTTGTGCTGATCAATAAATAAAGGGAGACTAGTATAGATCTATTTCAAGCTATTTAGCTCTCATCAGCTAGCCATACCCTTACTGGGATTTGAACCTGGGCTGTATTACATATTAGGCAGATGTGTTAGCCACTAAGCCACAGGCTCTCCTCCTTTATCAGCTAAGCCAGGGAAATAGGTATGTATTGTTTCACAACCAGGGGTTGTGGCTAACACATCTGCCTAATATGTAATACAGCCCAGGTTCAAATCCCAGTAAGGGTATGGCTAGCTGATGAGAGCTAAATAGCTTGAAATAGATCTAAACTAGTCTATTTATTTATCAGCACAAATACAACACACACACACACACACATATCTCTATCTCTATCTCTATCTCTATCTCTATCTATCTATCTATCTATCTATCTATCTATCTATCTATCTATCTATCTATCTATCTATCTATCTATCTATCTATCTATCTATCTATCTATCTATCTGCCAAGACAATCTCAATCTTACACGGGAAAAGACCCAACATATATATATATGTTGTATTCGGGTCTTTTCCCATGTAAGATTGAGATTGTCTTGGCAACGTTTCAGTGAGGTCTCACTCGCCATCTTCAGGCTGGGTTTTGGGCTTAAAGTGTGATCTGAGCTGGCATCTTTCTATAAATCTTGGTGGGGGGGTGGAGTGCCCACCCGCCTGTCGTCCTTACCTGTCTTTAAACTCTTTGGCGCTTCTGCACACGGCGCATACAGCGCCTGCACGACGCTCCGCCAAGCAGCTTAAGCATCGTGGAGGCTCGCAGAGGCACCCGTGGAGGGTAAGATGAATGCGGGTGCTGCGCATGCGTGCACATGTGCTGCACGCATTCATGTGGAAGATGCTGGGCCCCGTTGCAACCGTACCGGTTGCAGTGGGATCCAGAACCCACCAATGGAGAACAGGAATGGAGAATGCAATAAAACCATCAACTCGATTTAAAGATAAAAATGCACATTCTAAAGCAGGTGTGTTTAATCCATGGGCCAGGGGCCACATATGGCCCTGGACAGCTAATATTGCAGCCCCAAAAGGTACAAAGAAAAATATTTCAAACAATAAAGAAAAATTGTTAGTCACATACATTAACTACATTGTATATTTTATATGTGGCCCAGGACAATTCCTTTTCACTCAGTGCAGCCCAGGCAAGCCAAAAAGTTGGACACCCATGCTCCAAAGCAGAGGTATCAAACTCAAGGCACGGGACCCGAATCCAGCCCAGGGGGGTGCTTAGATCTGGCCCACAGAATTGCCCTAGAAACAGCAAAGAATCTCTGTCCGCAGTGCCTCTGCCAGCAAAAATGGAGTGGCCCTCGCAAGCTCAGTTTTTGCTGGCAGGGAGTTGCGGGAGACCGTCACAGCTGAAAACGGAGCTCGGGAGCCCGTTTTTGTTGGCAGAGCACTTAGGCCCCCATAGGCACCCCTGACACAAGTGACGTCGAGCTGGCCATGCCCACACCCTGGCCATGCCCACCCTGGTCCCCCGAGGTCAAACACAACCCTGATGTTGCCCTCAATGAAATCAAGTTTGACACTTCTCCTCTAAAGCAGCGATGGGCAACTATGGCCCCTTTATAACCTGTGGACTTCAACTCCCAGAACTCCCTGTCCTAAAGGAACTCAAGCTGGTGGGGAGCGGGGGGGGGGGGGGGCACAAAACTTCAATCCAGACAACCACAGGAGGGCAGAAAACAGAATCCTCTGATTCTCTTTGCTGCCATCTAGTGGATTTTCTAACATACACAGGCCTTGATACCTAGAAGCCCTAAACTTCTACATTCAGTCTTCTTGAAAAATCTTTCACCAAGCTTGACCGAGCAATCTTTTCTTGCTTCTCTGATTCTAGCCAGTGACTTTTGCAACTTGAATTGCTATCTAAACAAATTTCCACTTAAGGGGCCAGACAGCCAGTTGGAGATGGAAGAGATGTGAGAAAAGCCAAGTACAGTTCTGGAA
Organism: Natrix helvetica; assembly: GCF_964273705.1. NCBI lineage: Eukaryota > Metazoa > Chordata > Lepidosauria > Squamata > Natricidae > Natrix > Natrix helvetica. The sequence continues at coordinate 75,569,143 of NC_138553.1, forward strand.
AGCGAAAAGAAAACTTTTGCGTTCATATTTTTTTTAAAAAAAAAATTCTGACTCTCCAGACCACAGATGAGGGGCACCAATTGACTTCCCACCAATCTATACTCCCTGGCATTTTGCGGAATTACGAAAAGCAAGAGACAAATACAGGCAAATACTGTTTTGCCTAATTTCAAATCCACTTAAACTTCCTGGGATAGAGAATTGAAAACAGAACTCCAACATTTTGAGGTTTTTGCTCTGTGGGGAACTGGGCCATTGCCAAAATATATTTAACACGGAATCTGTTAGCCAAGTCCATACTGCTTTCTCATTATAGGTCATTTGCATTTCTTGATGTTTCCTGTCGCTCTTTTTCTCCTGCCGCTTTTCTAGCAGCAAAGTTGGAACTCAATACGCCGTTGATTTTCTGTGAAGATTCAGTTATGCAATTCTTTCTCCTGCGATTATTTCAAAGGAAAACCTGTTTTTGAAAAGTCTCACGAGTGGACTGGAAAGTCAGCAGGAGAGGAGACGGGAAAAGCTGGCACGAGAAATACAAGGCCGAGGGAAGCACTGCCCGTCTTCCTATGAGCCAATCTATTCTCCAAATGCTGGGCAGGAATTCAGAGCTAGATTTTGCCACACAAATGGAGCTTCTTCCAAAGTACTCATTACTGAGGAACTCTACAACCAACTTTGCCTGGGGTCACCAGAAGGACATGATTGGCTTCTACCAGCAACCTTCGTTGATTTCCAAGCTTGTCTTTGGGTTGGTTCAAGCTGCAGGCTTTGATCTTTGAAGGTCTAAGGCAGGGGTTGGCAACTGGTGGCTCTGGAGCTGCATGTGGCTCTTTCATCCCTCTGTTGTGGCTCCCTGTCGCCAGTCAGCTCCACAATTGATAGGGTTTTCAGTTAGGACAGGTAGAGGGGAAAGGATGCCGCGCTAGGAGGAATTCTACGGTGAGGGAACCGGACTTCCGGTCGGCTCCAGAATTGAATGGCGGGAGGAGCTTCCGCTTAAGATCTTTGTGACTCTTTCGGTTGCTGACCCCTGGTCTAAGGGTCCCGGAGTCAGAGTCGCTCAATGTCACTGCGTTATTTTTGTTTGTCTACTTGAGCTTCTACTATGAGTTATACTGTAGAAATATTTTTCATATCTGACAATGATTTACTGCGCATGCCTCCTAACACGTTTCTTAATGCGTCACACATTCTTGTACCTTCCTTCTGATCTTCGTCTGCCTACCGAAGAAGGTGGGCAGCAATTGCTCTTGCCAAAATGTAAAGTTTAGATAATAAGGTTTTATTTTTATTTTCATATTGAAGTTGTTTTCATTAGAACATGTTATCGGGTTTCATTTCTTATCAAGAGATATGCTTCTTGGAAGGGCTGGCGATCCGCACCTCAATCGAAGGTGGGAGGAAAACTTCCATTCCCTCACACTCAAGAACCCCATCCACTGAGATTTCCGCTTTGTTTCTGACTGGGTCCATGCTGTTTGTTCTCCAGGTGGATGATTGGTGGGCAAAGGGATGTCCCTCGAAGGAGCGTAGGGAGTTGATCACTCTAGCAAAGTGAAAGTGTTAAAAAAAAAAAAGCAGGCCTATGCTAGATTTCACCTTGCCTTGGAGAGAGAAGACCAGTCCATTGTGAAACTGGACTTCAGCTGCATAATAACACTGTGACAACAAAATGTATCAATGCGTGTCAATGAGCGCCTGCAGCCCCCGCAAAAGGTTTCTCTCTCTTAGCATAGGAGACGCAGAAACCCTGGTCATCATCGGAACAACCTAATCATACCTGTTAGAAGCTGCAGAAAGATAAGAAGAAGAAAAAGGAATAGTGTGGGAGATTGTATCCTGGGAGCACAACCCAAACTGTGCAACTACATGTACAATTGTGATTTCATCTCCTGATGTCACGCTAAGGTCATGCATGGAGGCTTTGCGAAGAGAACCTCCTTAAGATGCTACTGGAAGTTGATTGGTTTCTGGGACAGGAAGTCCATCTCTATGACCTAGAGCAGGGACAGATCCATTGAGATAGGTAGTTCTTTGATTTATTGACCTTGAAGCTATGATTCTGTGTGCAAATAATTGTACATCCAACCCAGAGGTGGTATTCAGCCGGTTATGACCAGTTCTGGAGAACCAGTAGTGGAGATTTTGAGTAGTTCGGAGAACCGGTAAATACCACCTCTGACTGGCCCTGCCCCCATCTGTTCTCTGCCTCCCGAGTCCCAGCTGATCGGGAGGGAATGGGGATTTTGCAGTAACCTTCCCCAGGAGTGGGGAGGGAATGGAGATTTTACGGTATCCTTCTCCTGCCACGCCCACCAAGCCATGCCATGCCCACAGAACTGGTAGTAAAAAAAATTGAATCCCACCACTGATCCAACCTTGTCTAGTTGTGGGGATAGAAAATTCTTTAGCAAATAAGTATGGACATATACCTTTAGATATCTCATCATTACAGCATGACAGAGCTCGGTTACCGTGTGCCTGATATCAAAGTTGATCATCTCTGATACTCTCCATCTATTAATGGATCCCAGTTCCCATCAGCCATGGCTGCCTTACTACTGTCAGGGTTCCAATTAGCACTCCTAACGAAAGAAGACTCTGAGGCTAGCAATGCCTCAAAGTTCCATTTAATTAAAGATGTCATATTGGCACATCTGGGAAAACCCAAATACGAGAGTACCCAAAAGAAAGCCAAAGATCCATCCCCTGCACCAGGGGTGAAATCCAGCAGGTTCTGACAGGTTCTGGAGAACTGGTAGCGGACGTTTTGAGTAGTTCAGAGAACTGGCAAATGCCACCTCTGGCTGGGCCCAAAGTGGGGAGAGAATGGAGATTTTGCAGTATCCTTCCCCTGCCATGCCGACCAAGCCACGCCCATCAAGCCATACCATGCCCACCAAGCCACGCCCACAGAACCAATAGTAAAAAAAATTGAATTTCACCACTGCCCTACACCCACAAGTCCACCACACAGCCCAATCATTTCACTGTCCCAACTAGAGACATACCCCAGTCACTCCCATCCAGGTGCAGGCCGAATGCCCTTGACTCCCAGAGAAAAGAATGTTGTTATGGCTAATCTTTCACCTTCTCACAATCCCCTGTCCCATTTTCCCAGGCACTCAATGTGGCAGTCCTGAAGAGCCAATGGAAAAGATGGCTTCCAGGTCTTACAACTACGGTATTCAACACAGTGGTGGGATTCAATTTTTTTTACTACTGTGGGCGTGGCATGGTGGGCGGGGCAGGGGAAGGATACTCTAAAATCTCCATTCCCTCCCCACTCCATGGGAAGGTTACTGCAAAATCCTCATTCCCTCCCGATCAGCTGGGATTCTGGTGGCAGAGAATAGATGGGGGCAGGGCCAGAGGTGAATTCCTACCAGTTTGGCCAAGTAGGTAGTAATTTGGCTGGCCACGCCCCTGAACTGGTTCTATAGTCGGCGCCTATGGCACTGCCATCTTGTTATTTTGCTTCTGGGCACGTGCAAAAACCATTTTTTACTACTGCCCATGCACGCATAGCATGCATCAAGTGTGCGTGTGTGCAAAGCGCATCCCTGCGTGAACTGGCAGTAACAAAAGCCGGAAGCCACCCCTGGGCGGGGCCAGCCAGAGGTGGTATTTACTGGTTCTCCAAAGTACTCAAAATTTCCACTACCAGTTCTCCAGAACTGGTCAGAACCTGCTGAATACCACCTCTGATTCAACGGCAAGGGAAAAAAAGAGTGCAGGGACATAAGAAAGCTTATTGGTCCCCCATCTGCAGCGTAATAGCAAGGAAGAAGCCCTCTTCTCCATGAGCCTAGAAAGCAAAAGGCTCTTAAACCAACTAGCGGAAGGATGCAGGAAGGGTCAAAAGAGTCAAAATGGCAGCTGCAGCTCTATGGTTGAAGCCCTGCTGTTTTTTACATGCCCCATCTTGACTTTGTGTGTGGGTGTGAGACATTTCTGTAGGGTGCTGTTGTCCTTCTCAATCCTTTCCAATCAATCTGGATGAGATCATGGCTTCGTTTTCTGCTGGTCTGTGTTTTAGAGGAAACCCAAAGGCCAGATCAGCAAATTTTTAGCAAAGTGGGCTTTCATTTTATCCCTTTGCCAGGCCACTCCCAAAAAAACAAAGACCACTATAAATTTTTACCCCGAGGAGAAATAAACCAGCATCGTTTGTTCTTAAGCAATCTAAAAAAAAAAATGATAAAAAATCAATTTGAAAACCCTTTTCTTACAATTCTATGCTGAGCTAAGTTAAAAATCTGGGGATCATTAAAGCATTCAAAAACCATGTGCTTGTGTCCTTTTCACAGGAAACAAAAGAACTTACGGATTACAAAAAACTTGTTGAAATATTTACATCAGCACAGCTGATCCTATGCAAACCATGTTAACATTGGAAGAGTTCATTTCGGGACATACATTTTTTCTGTGGGTTATTGTTTTTTTTTTAAGTGTGCAAAATCCTGTGCAAATCATATTGAGAGGGTGGGGGAGAAGAGAAATGAGGCTCTGGACTCAGATGCTGTTGTATTTTGGCATTCTGCCCCTTGACTGTTTTATTGTCTATTTTGGCTGGACTCAAAGTTCTAGCTAGAGCAGCCTGCCAAAAAGAATAGGGGAAAAAATGTTAGGTCTTTTAAGGATACTGAAAAATAAACCCAGCTTTTAAATCTGCCACGTTCTGTAAGCATAAAACTGAATCTCTACAGAGCGGAGAGGTTCTTTCCTGTCCTCTGTGTCGGATTCCAAGTAGAAATGGAACCAATTTTCTTTATCTTGGACGAAGAAATTTCAAGTCTCTCAAAGTTCTCTGAAGGAGACTTGCTCAGAGCTTCTGCTTGCTCAACGTCTTAGCCGTTAATGCACAGATTGGAACATTTTACTTTATTTTTATTTATTTATTTTTAGTTTGTCAAGCGTGTACAAGATAGCAGGTGTAAGTATGAACATGGACATGAACAAAGGAAATGAGTACAAATAAATGGGGACAGTAGGACAGGGACGGTAGGCACGCTGGTGGGCTTATGCACGCCCCCTTTACGGACCTCTTAGGAATGGGGTGTGTTAGATTCGGGCAACGAGAGAACAGACTCCAGACGATAGTGACAACAACAGCTCTTTATTTAGTAGTAGTAGTGATCCAGCTTGCTATGGGGTCGAGTAGCTCCCCTTTTATAGGGATCTGGCAGACCACCCGACCAATCAGAACAACCCCTTGTTCCCGCCCTAGTGGCGGACCTGAGTGGAGACTTACAGCGGTTTATGCTAATATCTAACAGGGTGAGGTCCACGGTAGACAGTTTAAGGTTGAAGCTGTGGGGGTTTGAGGATGTAACAACAGAGTCAGGTAGAGGATTCCAGGCCTTGACCACTCTGTTGCTGAAGTCGTATTTTCTGCAATCGAATTTAGAGCGGCTTACCTTGAGTTTGTATCGATTGTTTGCCCGCGTATTACTGAGGTAGAAGCTGAAGTAGTTGTTGACAGGTAGGACGTTGTAGCAGACAATTTTGTGTACTAGGCTTAGGTCAGAGTGTAGGCGGCGTAGTTCGAGGTTTTCTAAGCCCAAAATATTGAGCCTGGTGGCGTAAGGGATTCTACTGTGAGCAGAGGAGTGGAGTAGTCTTCTCGTGAAATACTTCCGCCAGCAGTTTGGCAGATTGAATTTAACCAGGCTCAAACTTGACTCAGCCTTCCATCCTTCCAAAGTGGGTAAAATGAGGACCCAGATTGTTGGGGGCAATAAGCTGACTCTGTAAACCGCTTAGAGAGAGCTTTATAAGCGCTATAAAAAAGCAGTGTACAAGTCTAAGTGCTATTGCTAAGTGCCATATAGTGGTATCTTCAGGGAGAATAAAAAAAGGAAGGAAGGTGACCTGACTGTGTGATTCTCCTTTTTATACCTGCCATGAGCATGGAATTTTTAGAAAGAGGGAAATTCTTATCCACATACTTCTGGCTTCCATTTCTCCTTTCTGATATCACGTCTCTCACCAATGCTTGTACTGAAAGACCCGATATAGAAGAGATAATCTACAACTACTTTGGTGTGGTGCAGTAGTGAGTTTTGGCTCCCGTTGCAACCGGTACGCTGCAACGGGAGCCAAGCGTGTACCACGCATGCTATGCATACATGCACTGCCTGCGACGCTCCTGCTGCTTGGAGGAGCATTGCGCAGGTGCCGTACACTGCGTGCGCATGAACAGATGGCCCATTTCCTTCAACTACAGGTAAGGAACGAGGGCAGGCAGGCGGTCCCTCCAAAGCACCGTTCCGGTACGGTGGCTGCTGCTTCTGGCAGGCACCAGTATGCGCGTACCGGGGCATATCGCCTGCAACCCACCACTGGTGTGGTGGTGAAGGCATTGAGCTGGAAACTGGAGGACCAAGTGTTCTAGTCCCACCTTGCCACAAAGGTGACCTTGAGGCCAGTCACTTTCTCTCAGTCCTAGGAAGGAGGCAATGGAGTGCCACTTCTGAAAACCCTTGCCAAGTTGCAGACACATCCCATGAGTTCAGATACAATTAAATGGAAGGAAAAAAGAAGAAAGAGAGAGCGACAGAGACAGGCAGAGAGAGAGAGAGAGACAGGCAGAGATGATTGATAACGATTATTGATGACTGATAGATGGCCACAAGATGTATAGGTTTGCTTTCTTTCAAATATATAAAAACTTGAAACTGCCAAAGTAGTTGCCTCCCAAAGGCAATAAATCTGCATTTTAATTTCGCAAAAATGTGCAAAGCAAAAGATAAAATAAAATGTTCCAGATTCTAAAAAATTTTTTAAAAAATTAACCACACCTTACCCTTTAGAAACTTTCTTGAATTAAATGTCCACCAAAAATCTTTCCCCATTTGTTGTTCTGAATGCTTTCATTTTGGTTCCCTTGGGGTCCCATCTAGGGTTGAGTGTGTCCTTAGATGACATCAGTGTTTTTCACCCCAGGCATGTTGAAGATGTATGGACTGGGTGACTGGGGAATTCTGGGAATTCAAGACTACACAGAACTTCCAGAGTTGAGAAAACACTGAATTACATATTCTGTGAGGAAAGTATGGACAAACAAATGGAGTCTAGAACTTTGAGAAAATGTCCTGTCCCCCATTTAGCAATTAACCTGCCAGGGTTTACCTCATCACCCAGAAAACCTAGAAAGATAATCTATTTCTGGAAAGAACCTCAGCAGACATGTCCAAATTGTTGCTTTCCAAGGGATTTGCTGTAACTTGGAGTGGGAATCTCTGGCTTTCCAGATATTATCAAACTACACCTCCATCCTTCATCTAGTTGGGTTGGAGAACATTGCATCATTCTAACACGCCTACCTCTTCAGTTATCCCATTTTCCAAATTCGCAAAGGTGGGAAGGAATGTAGATCTGGTCTTGGAAATTAGAAAGGAAGAGTCAACCATTAAGGGGGGAAGCTGTGAAATCAACTGGGAAGTTTGGTGTAATAAATTTGGAATGCAACTATCCCCCATTGTGGTCAACTCTACACGGAAGAGGTAGGAACCAAAGCACTAATTCCTTTTGTCAGAGTGCACACAATGTGACTATTTTGAGACAACACAGAAGCAAAATACAGTAAACAGAGGTTTGTCTTTCCAATAGTGGTTTATCTAGAAGGAATATATACATACACGTACTAGGCAAAGTCAGGCAATCAATCATCAACTATAGCATCGAAGCACCCACACAGAAAGAACACATGAATTGGAAGCCTTCACCAAACACATAAAATCTGTGAACAGATACATTAAGTTCACTTGGGAAGATGTTAAGGAAAATGTTAAGGAAAATGTTAAAATGTTAAGGGAAGATGTTAAGAAAACTCGAGGCCTTGGTGCTCAGTCTCAACAACTGAGCAAAATAATTAAGGTAAATGATCAAGCTTGTCATCACAAGTTGTTGGAGGTTTTAAATAATAGACTGGACAGTCATTTGTCTGAAATGGTATATGGTGTCCTGCTTGAGCAGGGGGTTGGACTAGAAGACCTTCAAGGTCCCTTCCAGCTCTATTCTGATTGATTGATTGATGAACCATGACCAGGTGGGCAGAGTCAAAGTGCCCCGGGATTGAACAATATCAGAGGGCACAGTTTCACATCTACCTGGTTGCCCAGACATACTTCCTTGGTTGCCATAGTTGGTTTTGAAACACTATTTCCCAGAACAGGATTCAAAGGTTGATAAAAGAGGGGTTTTGTCTTTGCCACCAGTGGTGAAGTATCAAAATATTTCACAACCACAACTTGGCATTTTCACAGGATCCATTGTCCATACCTTTCCTATCTTCTCTCCTTTGGCAAGATATCAGTGTCTAGAAACTTCAATTTTACTTTCCTGAAAAATGGGGACATCACTGAAAGACAACATCTGCAACAAGACAGGTGCGATATTGCAATTTAGGTCATTAAGCTTCAATCAAGACACTGTGCCCACCATTGTGCCCAGTTTCTCCCCTCTGCAGACCCCTGTTCATAAGCATAATATTTTGGACACCACCCTTAAGTAAACTGCAGTTTTAGTTTTTAATCTTAAGTTTTCACACAGGTAACATTGCATTATTTTGGTTGATACCTAGGAATGCCTTTTCTCTATGGCTGGATCTCCTGCTTCCAGTTGACCATTGACCAAAATAAAGTTATCTAGCTATGGCATCCCGAGTAATTCACCCTCGGTATTCCCTCCCTCAAAAAATGCCACCGAATTTGCCAAGAAATACAGTCTGGCATGCCCAAATAGCCAGCTTGTTAGCAGATGCCTAAAACCACAGTCTTCTCTTTAGCCAAATTTATTGAGAAGAAAGAGATAACGTTACAAGAATTTCAGCAACTTAACAAACTCCCATTGGCAGCTAATGTATATACAGATAGTCCTTGACTTAAGATCACCATTGAGCCCAAAACATCTGTTGTTAAGTGAGATATTTGTTATATATATATAATGGAGAATTATCTTCTCTACTAATCATGGCGATTGCTCTTCTCTACAAGTATTCTAGTGAATGTTTTTTATAACCTCAAAATTTTAATGTCTCCTGTACATATTTGCTTTGGTAACTAGGATTACTAAAGGACACTAAATGGTCTGACTGAGGCTTCTCCAACCCAATGTCTTTCCAGCCCCATGTTGTCTGGGGTTCTGAATTCTATTTCTAGCCCCAATGAGGACTACCCACTTGGTCTTGTTGACTCAGGTGGGGTGCCTCTCAGGGGTGGGTTCCAGCAGGCACTACTGCCGGTTTGCTTGTGGGTATGCATGCGCAGTGCAATAAAAATTGTTCTGCGCATGCGCAGAAGCTAAAAACAAGATGGTGGCGCCTATGGTGTCGCCTGGAGAACCGGTTTGGGGGCGTGACGGGCCTGGGCCGCTGCCAATTCCAGCGACCCAGGCCACCAAACCACTACCGGTTCAGCCGAACTGGTCCAAACCGGTAGGAACCCACCACTGGGTGGGCTTTCAATTGCTTCGTCATTGCTGCCATCTTGAATTTTTGACACAGGCCCTTCAAAACTTACACATTAAGTTCCTGCCTTACATTTTCAGGAGCATACTCAAAACCTCCTGCCGAAAATTCAGCTCAGAAGCAGAGCTGACCTGCTTTCCATCACAAAACCCCGTCAGAAACGGCAGGGCCTCCTCACACTCTTGTGGAGAAAATGGAAGGCGTTTTCTTTTTAATTCATGCCGTTGTCCTCTCCCTGGCCTCACCACCAGTGCCGCGGTTTTAAAAATATTAATTGTTCACCGACAGCCATTTTTCAGCCTATCGTGTGCTTCTGTCTGGTGCCATGTTTAAGTGAGTGTAAAAGCCACTTATCTCCAGTAACATTTTTTTTAATGGATTCATTCAAGCCCATGTGTTTTAGCAAAAGGAGACACCTTTATTTCATTTTACACCCAGCATGTCAACTGTCGCTGGGCCTGACCAGCGATTCATCAAGGAGCTAAAAGGGTAGTGCTAGATTGGGTAATAATGGATAGGCACACACAGGCTTAACGGTAACATCAGCTCTTTATTAAGTACAACAAGTGAGAACAATCCAGCGAAGGTTGAGTCTGACAGCAGCCCTTTTATAGGGAGCTGTCAGACCCTTCGACCAATAGGATTAAACCTCTGTTCCCGCCGGAACAGAGGACCTTGGTGGAAACCATTGTAGTTTGAACAAGTATCTAACAGCTAGGGATTTCAAGTGAGATACATTAGCTTGCATTCAATATTAATAGCATATGCCAATATTTATTTGGGCCATTATTTAAGTGGTTGATGTCATAGCAGTGAGGCTGGGCGGCAGCATGGTGAACAATGGCGTGGGAACTGCAGGCAGGCTAAGGGGAAGTGGCATGGGAAACATCCTCACGGCAAATTCAGGGACCGCTATCGTCCGACGGGATTGCTGAGCTGAAATGATGCTCTCAGGTGAGGCTAAATTTGTGGGCATTTTTCAGCTCTCTGCTGCACTAGTCAAGCCATACCTGGCCGTTTCTCGTTGCCACAGAACAAGAAGGATGCTGTGGATAAGAACCGCAAAGAGGATAGGAGGTTTGGGGATCTAAATCCTACGAAGAGCAGTGAAAAGAAGAGGGTATAATTTAGCTTCCAGAAGAGGTGGCTGAAGTGAGACAAGACACCTGTCTAATGGGATGTCCCACAGTGAAGTGTTTTTCAACCTTGGCAACTTGGAGATGGGTGGACTTTAATTCCCAAAATTCCCAGTGTTGGAAGAAATGTCCACCTGGGTTCAGTTCCAAGTGGGGAGAAAGACACTGGATTCATGGTGGCTACTTGGAAATATGGTTTTAATGGTGGACAGGACCACATGGTTTGAAGTCCTGGGGGGAAAAGGTGATCACATGCCTTGAAGATCTTGAAGAAAAAGGGAAGAGATGCTGAGAGAACCTGAGTTTTATACCCTCTCTTGTGCCCTGCCTTGGAGCTTCCTGTTCCTGTGTAAGAAATGTATTTTGATTGGTGGTCAGACTCCCAGGGGGTGGGGATCTTGGCTAACTGTAGGCTGTCTGTCTCCCAGGCTTGGTTGACTCTTGCTGGGTGATGATGTAATGAAAGGGCTTTGGGATTTCTAGTACGGCACTGCCTGAAGGAGGTAGATCTTTGCTATGTAGAATAGACTGGCTCAGGCCTTAATGGCCCATTGACAAAGGTGGGGGACAGCTGAGTTTCTGCCTTCCTTTTAGGGGGAAATATTCTGCCCTTTTAATATTTCCTGAAATATTTCATTTTCCTAGGAGAGGGTTGGGTGCTAACTTCCTACATCAGCCAGCAAGGTTTATGGAGAAGTCATTGAAGCTCAAATAAGGAGGAATTTCCTGATTGCAAGAACAAGGAAGCAGTGGCACAGACTCTCTTCTGGAGGCTCCATTGCTGGACGTTTTCATGGAAAGGTTAGTCTTGGTCTGGAATGGTTTGAGGATTCCTGGTCTGAGAAAGGTTTGTGCTAGAAGATCCTTTCCACCATGAGTCTATTATTCTAAATCATAAATAAAAAAGCTCAATTCTGGACCCTTCGATTCCTAACATGGACGAACGGTTGCAGAAGCTGATGGATTTGGCTGAAATGGCAAATTGACTGTTTTGATTAAAGAGAAGAATATAAGTACTTTTGTTTCCCCTTCTGGACTTTGTGCTTGAAGTGGAAAAGAATGAAACTTTGATTTTGGGGTTTTACTGATTAGTTTAGGTAGATCTTTATAGACATGGCTTTTTCACGTAATTATGAAAAAAAACAAAAAGTTGTCAATTGATGTTGGCATTGGCATCCTTCAGTCTCAAAAGACTATGGTATCTCGCTCTGGAAAGAGGTCAAAGCTGGAGCGTCCTCTCCAGCACGAGGTCTGGGTAGATTAATATGGAGGATAGACTGTTACCCAAGCAGCAGATTTCCCCCTCTCCACGTCGCTGAAATAGTCCAATGGTACAGCAGAGCCGATACAATTGGTTCCAGCTGCGTCGCAGGAGTTACCAGAACGTGGTTGTACACAGTCACAAACTGGTTCCAGGACTCCGGCTCGAGATTTGCCTGGAGGTTGACTCCCGAAGTCTTTTCCAGTAGTGGATAGAGCCACAAGGCAGTGGAGTTTTGTAATCAGAGTTTCCCTTCTCCTAGAAGATGGTTCTGCCCCTTTATGTGCCGTAGGGGCGTAAAGCCCTCTTCCACCTTCAAAACCATTGACTGTCTTCTCCTGTAACCCTGGAAAGGGGCCCTTACGAGGTGCTACCAGCCAGGCCAGCTAGACCAAGGTTTTTTTTAAGGAGGTGTTACTCTTCCATCACTCAACCTTTGTCCTGGCTTGTGACAGGCAGAGCCTGGCTTCCCAAACGTTGGGCCCAGGATGGCCTTGTTTTACTGCAAGAGAGAGAGAGAGTCGGAAGTCAATGTTTCTTTTTCTTTCTTTTTCTTAACCTCCCTCTCTTCTCTTCCTCCTCTCCCTCCCCACCGTTTTCCTATTTACTTTTTGTATTTTGCGTCTTATTTTATCTTATAACTCAATAAAGACGTTAAACAAGGAAAGGGGTCAAGTGTGAGTCAAATTTGACTCATGGGGGACTCCGTGTTTTCTCAGGAACGACACGCACTTCGCTATTGGCCTCTGGGACGTGTGCAGCGGCGGGTTTCACATTTTGTTACCACTGGTTTGCCCTGCACGTGCCTTGTCACTGTGTTAATTGTTTGCTAGCTGAACTGAAAAAGTTACTGCGCAGGTCATAGGCCATATTATCAGCAATGATTTACTGCGCATGCTTCTTAACACGTTTCATATACATCACACATTCCAGATTACTTTTCATCTTCTGTTCGTCTGCCAAGAAGGTGGACGATAATTGCTCTTGCCAACATGTAACATTTAGATAGATTTGTTTTATTTTCTTATTTTTTGTATTAAAGCTTGTTTTTAATTAGAACATGTTCTCGGGTTTTTATTTTTCGTTTTTTCTGAAGATATGCTGTTTGGAAAGCCATCGATTCTAGACCTCGTTAGCTCAGGGTGAAATTTTCCCCTGACATGCCTGTTCGCTTCGCATGCGCCGAAGGGACACACACACCCATTCTGCGCATGAGCCCAGCCTCAAAAACATGCCTAAATAGGACAGCATAGAGGCCGGAGCGGGTGTGCAGGCCCACCCACAATTTCCACTACCGGTTCGGCTGAACCAGCCCGAACCAGCTGAATACCACATCTGGATGTGTCTGTGTCCCAGAGTGGTGTGTAGGCCTGGTAGTCTCTCATCCAAGAGTTAGCCTGGGCCTTCTCAGCTCAGACAATGTCATTTACCTATTTGCTACCTGCTGAGACTTTTAATTCACAACTGAGGCTTAAATCAGTGTCCAAAGCCAATGGGCAAAGCAATGTACAGGTAGTCATTGACTGACAGTGAGTCATTTAGTGACCATTTAAAGTTACAACCCTCCTGAAAAAAGTGACTTATGACCGTTTTTCACACTTACGACCCTTGCAGCATCCCCATTGTCAGGGGACGAAAATTCAGACACTTGGCAACTGGCATGTATTTATGATGGCCGCAGTGCGATCATGCGATCACCTTCTGTGAACTCCTGACAAGCAAAGTCAGTGGGGAAGCTAGATTCACCCAACAACCGGGTTACTAACTTAAGAACTGCAGTGAATCACTTAGCAACTGTGGCAGGAAAGGTCATAAAATGAGGCGAAACAACTGTCTTGTTTAGCAACAGACATGTTGGGCTGAATTGTGGTCACACGTCTAGGACTGCCCCTACATAAAAGGTGATTTTGTGTGTATGCAGCCAAATCTTTAATGTTTTTCTACTTGTACCCTACGTGAAGGAGACTTCACGTTGCAGAGTCGATGGACATCCCATCTGCACTGCATTAAGGACTTAGAAGACTGAGCTACAAATCATGCAATTATTAGTTCTGGCTTTGCCATCCAAAACTAAATTTCCCTCTGCTTTAATTCTTCACCCCACATTGACTCTGTATTCCGTATAAAAATAGTGACTTTCCTCGTCTTAAAAATATGGACGGGGAACACTTTGCAAGCCTTCTGAAAAATTCTGCTGCCTTTCCTCTGTGTTGGATTGCAAAGCCAGGATCTCTGGGCATTTGGAATGGATCTTGCCCTTTCTTCGCACGGGGCAACATACCGAAAACTTCCTTACCCAAAGCAAAAAGCAGAGACATCTAGAAGGGGGAATCAGTAAAAGTCAAGATGAGCACAATAAAGAGGCGGAGCATTTACCAAGCTCTGTGGCTGCCATCTTGTGTTTTTTTAAAAAATTTTCTTTCACATGTGGTGCTGATCAAGAAAGATATTAACAGAATAACAGAGTTGGAAAGGACCTTCTAGTCCACCCCTCTTGCTCAGGAAGGAAACCCTATATCCGTAATGGCGAACCATTTGTTAGGCAAGGCGTTGCCCTGTCAGCCTCAGTGAGCATGCGCAGGCTGGCCAGCTGACCTTGCCCTTCTTTTGAGGCCGTTTTTCACCCTCCGGAGGCTTCCTTGAACCCTTTGCCCTACGAGCAAACCGGGAGTCGGTTCCCGAACTTCTGATTTACCTATAGGGCTGGTTTTTCATGCTCCAGAGGTCCTCCAGGGAGGCTGTTTTCGCCCTCCCCGGGCTCCTAGAAAGCCTCTGGAGCCCGGGGAGGGTGAAAAAAGCATGCCAAAAGTGGGGGAAGCACTGGTCATGCTGGGGGTCGCACGCATAGCATTATGGGTGTGGCATGACCACACACGAACTCCCTGCACTCCTCCCGTTTTTGGTGCGCGAGCCAAAAAAAGTTAGCCATCACTGCCCTATAACATTTCTGACAAATAGTTGTCCAACCTCTCTTAAAAACTTCCAGGGTTGGAGTATTCCCTACTTCTAGGGGGCAAGTTGTTCCACTGATTAATTGTTCTACCTGTTAGGAAATGTCTCCTTAGTTCTAGGTTGCTTTTCCCCTGGATTAGTTTCCACCCATTGCTTCTTGTCCTGCCTTCAGGTGCTTTGGAGAATAACTTGGCACCCTCTTCTTTGTGGAAGCCCCTGAGATATCGGACCATTGCTATCATGTCACCCCTAGTCTTTCTTTCCATTAAACATATTTGGAATAAACATATTTTCCAGTTACAAAGCCATGGACCAGAGGTGGATTCCTACCAGTTCGGACCGATTCGGCCGAACTGGTAGTAAACTGACGGCTTGAGTCGCTGGAACCGGCAGTGACCCAGGCCTGCCACACTCCTGAACAGCTTGCTTCCAGAAGTTGTGAATGCCCCAAAACTGGAAGTCTTTAAGAAGATGTTGGCTAGCCATCTGTCTGAAACTTTATAGGGTTTCCTGCCTAGGCAGGGGGCTGGACTAGAAGACCTCCGAGGTCCCTTCCAACTCTACTATTGTATTGTATTGTATTGGTTCTCTTGGCACCGCTCTAGGAACTGCCATCTTGTTTTTGCCTTCTGCACATGCGCAGAACTATTTTTGTTGCAATGCGCGTGTGTGCGGTGCGCCCCTGAGCAAGCCGGCAGTAGTGGCAGCTGGAACCCACCCCTGGGCATGGACCCCCCCCCTCCAGGATTTATTTCGTTCCTCCTGTCTCAGGAAAACGCTGTGGCAGGGAAAGTCTTCCCAACGCAATGCCCAACGCAACCTCGCCTTTGGCTTCCTTGCTTCCATCCAACCCCCTGGCAAGTTTCGGCTGGAAATCGAGGCAGCGAAGGCAAGGCACAAACACTGTTGTGTGGTGTGTGTGTGTTTTTAAAAAATTATTTTTTGTCCAGAGCAGCTGCTGAAGCGAAGCGAAGGGAAGTCAAATGTCAGCCTCTGTATCCCTTCTGCTGTATTTCAAAATGTACGACTTGAATCTGTAATTGTGTCTGATTGGCTGGCCAGGAAAACAAATGCCAGCAAGGTGGGGAGGCGGAGGAGGAGGAGGAGGAGGAGGGGGGGGCATGACCCACATTTGTTTCCTACTGTACGCTGGTTGTGTAATTCAAATTTATCTCCTGTAAAAAAAAAATTTAAAAAAAAACCTGCGGAAGGCCTCACTTCCCAGCAGATGGCAGCAAAACGGAGAAAAAAAGTGGGTGTAGAGAAGACAGCAGCCGCCTGACAAAAGACTGGAGGTCTCTAACAGCCTTAGTTTGACTTGTCTGCTTTTTGGATCCAAGGTAAGTTAAGAGGTTTGGATCTAGGCCCCTGATCAGGTCTGGCTTTCATCTGTCTGAGACAGCTGCAAATCTCACATTGGGATGCTTGGGATCAACGTTTCAATAATCCGGAGTTTTGTTTTGTTTTTGTTTTTCCTGCACTGTTGTTTTTTCCTGACAACTTCTAATGTTTCGTGTGTGTGTATGTGTGTGTGTGTTATGTAACTTGCAGATCCTTTCCCTACACCCGGGTGACCCTTTGAAGATTGGCATCCAAAGCTAGACTCCCCACAAGCGTGTTGCCCGCGGCACGGTTTATAAAGTTGGACTTCTCTAGTTTCTAATCAGCATCTGCAAAATTCAGGCTGCAAAATTAGGAACAGGGAGCCGTGCAAAACTGCAAATCAGGCCAGTGGGCTCTCTCTCTATCTCTCTTCCCCCCCCCCCGCCCCCCACTTGCAGCTGGTAAGGAGTAAACATAGAGTAAAATCTGAGGCAGGATTCTCAATGCATATTTTGTAAGATTTTTTTTCCCCTTCATGGACAAGTCAAGATGGGGACGGCATTTCAAAAAGGTTCATTACCCTTTATTTTTAATCTTAAAACTTTGCGCTCTGTTGTGCCTTTAGAAAAAAAAAGGGGGGGGGGAAACCTAGGCCTGTGAATATGTAATTAGAACTGTCATCCATTTGGAATATACCTGTGATTGATTGATAGGGTGGAAAATTCCATGAAACTAACATTTGTTTTCTTTTCCATACAGAGTTAAAGCAGCAGACTGACATTATTGCAGTGTTTGTAATATGTAATTTCCTGTCCGGCAATCGCACAGAAGGTAAGAAACAAATTTCATAATCTTATTTTAATTTCTTCTCTTGTTTTATTTATTTATTTTTAAACCGAGGCTGTTCTTTTGAATCTGAAGTTGTGGAATCGGATTTCGAAACAGATTCTGTTGCCTGGATTTTCATTGCTTGTATCTCATTTTGTTATTTTTTATTTTTTAATTGGAAAGCGGGTGCTTTTATCTTGAGATGTTACTCTGGCAACATAGGCCAAGTTTTGAGTTCAGGTTTATGTGTTTTAAGTTTGTTTTCTACTCGATTGTGTTTTTACAGAGAATTTGGTACGGTAAATATTCAGAAAATAGAGAAGGATGAGTATCGGTATAGAGGAGGAGTTGCGAGGAAAATCTTCCCGAATCTAGTTAGAAGCGCTCTTGTATAGCTTCATATAATGACTTCAAAGATATAAACCATCTTATTAATTTTACTCCTTTGTTTCTCCGTGTTCTTTGCCTGGCAAATATTTTGACAGTTGTAGTGATAAACTTCCAGTTTTCCCCAATTCCACCCAGTTTTAATGAAGGGATCCAGACCAGGGAGCTTTGATTGCAATTGACCTTGAGGTTAGTGTAAGCCTCTCACAATTCAGCCCAAGCTGTCGACAAGAATTAGCAAAGGCAAATCTTCTCACACTCACCAGGGAAATTTTGGGATAGTATTTGAGCGAAGCCATAAAGAGGAGAAACCAGGAATGCCCATCGACAATGCAAAAGTTAGCATTCATCCAGCAGATCATGCATCTTTTTTTAAAAAAACTTCTTGCAAGAAAATATATTTTTTTAAATTATTCTTGCAAATGAATAATTTGCAGGCCCCTGAAATTGTGAGATTTCCAATGGCTGAATTTCCAGAAAGTCATCTTATATTAGTTAAATGTAATTAAGGGGACAGCACAGGTTGCATTTTTTTAAATTTCCTTTTGTGAATGGCATTGCCTCATCAAGAATTTGTTCAGGACCAAAGTGGTCATTCTCAGAATAAATGTTTAATACTTAAAAATATTTTTTTGCAAAGCGTGTTTTTTTTTTTAAGATGCATTTTATCCCATTTTCACTCAGCTGGTCTAACCTTTTATTATGGGGAGTTAGGAGAGGAGAGGAAAACAGGAGTAAGCTTACTTTAAAAAAAAAATAGGATGCATATTTTTCACTCAAATAATAAATGACCAGAGATCCTAAGTGAGCGGAGTCTGTTTCCCTCCAGGAAGAAATATTATTTCAGGGGGTGGCGGGATTTTTTTTTTAAAAAGGAATAACAAAATATGAATTCATCAATAC
The DNA here is from genome assembly GCF_964273705.1 of Natrix helvetica. NCBI lineage: Eukaryota > Metazoa > Chordata > Lepidosauria > Squamata > Natricidae > Natrix > Natrix helvetica. The sequence continues at coordinate 75,587,405 of NC_138553.1, forward strand.
TATTGAGTGGCCAGATTCAAATAAAGCAACAATCTTACAGGTAAATGTAAGATGGGGAGGCAATTTGAAAACATCAAAATGGAAGTTATCATGTGATTGAAACCCATCTGCTTTTAAGGGGAGGAGCTTCAAACACAACGGCAGTGTGATCTTGACTTTTAAAGCCCCTCCCTTACAGATACCACTGCTTAACGGTAAATAAATCGAGTTAAAATTGGAAAGGATTATTTGTAAGAAATTGTAGTTAAATGAGGCCACAGGTCTCAATGGTAGGACAAAGAAATGAATGTACTTAAGTGTTTTGTTAAAATAATCTCTTCATGAAATTAAGTATATGTCCTTCCTCTAAGATTTTATTTCCTAAGCATTTGGGTTGAATCCATTTTTTCCCCCTGTTGTGGCCTTCACTTCTAATAGACATTTATATTACAGCAGCAATTAATAATTTAGATTGCATTTGGGTTAATGGAATTTTATTACTTAGAAGATCGCCTTTTATAGTCAGGTTGCATTCAATAAACTTGACTTTTGTTTTATACCTGCAACTGGAAAAGTGTGCCGAAAAGAGAGCAGATGAGCTATTAAAGTAATTTCCAATGCCGAGCTGATCTAGTCTCAAGTTAAATATTTTTATATCCTGTGGACTGGATTAGCAGAATGCAATGCTGAAGCAATCATATTTTGGATTTTTGTAAATAAATAAAAAATCCTGCTTCTAATCTATTCAGTACCCTCTTTTCATTATCATGATTTGGAAGTTAGAAATATAAAGGAAGAAAAACTCTGTAGTTTTGTATGCATGTATGTATGTAGTTTTGAAAATTAGAGCGAGCTTAAAATGCTTCAGAGCTAAATGAATGTACAACTTAGATTTAGTTTTTCAATGTGAATAAGTAGAGCCATTTTATTATTCTATGTTCTATACTGTATTTGATTTCTTTTCCTTTCTCTAAGCAAGAAAAAAGGGATCACAGAAAAATGTTTTGATACGTTACATTTTCTCTAAAGGATTCAATTTATAATTATATGTATAGCTCAATAGATAATTGATTTTTATCTTTTATAATTGTGCTTCATGTTTTCAGACATATGCACCTTGTTCGTTTAGCATCTCAAAACTAATTAGTTTAAGCATTAAAACAAGTTAGTTGGGCATTTTTTTGAGCAAGGGAACAGCGTTATACAGTTGTTGAAAATGTGCCTCCTTTTCTTTGTATAAAATAGTGTTCACCGGATAGCAAACTTTACAACGTTGGCGGAAATTTCAGTTAGTTAATCCAAGTGAATTGGTTTCATCATCCTTTACTTCTCCGTGTTAAATTTTATATTTTTAAATAGGGCCTTGCAATCTGATGGCTGCAGGTACAGGCCAGCATATCTTATCTGATAAAGTCTGTTTGTTAAGATGCAGCCGGTTAATACTACAGTTTTGAATAAAGTTACACAGAAGTATGTAATTATTTTCATTGTTGAACAACAGTGTAATTATTGTAATTTACAGACTTGGAAATTATGCTGAATTATGAAACTTTACATAGAACTTATATTAGAGGAAGATTTTTTTTAAAAAGTCTGTGAGGCCTAGTATTATTCAATTTTGTTTCATTGAGTTGCAAGCTGTGAATTGTAAGGAATATAAACCTTCTTTTTTGATGACACTATAGAGAAATTTTAAAAAAAAGGTTTCTGGCAATAGAGCATGTGAGTGAATGGCACCAAGTACATCCACCATGGGATACAGGGTGCAAGTGATGTCATCACGTCCCTTATGACATCTTTTAACAAATGACACAAATGAGATAATTTAGATCCCTCCTGACAGGCTACACATTTTATAGTTTGTATTATTTGCCCAACGATGTCATCGCTTTTATGATGTTGTAAGGTACTTGCTCTGGATATTGTGAACATTGGTTTAAATAAACAAAAAATCAAAAAGATCTATTTTTTTTACACTTTCACCCAAAGTTGATTGATTATGTGCCATCAGTTTAGTCTGAACTCTTAACGACCACGAAGATAGACGTTCTCCATGGACCATCCCAAAAGAGTAATCTTCATTGGTGCATCTGATGCTTTACATATAAGATCTGTTCATGTGGAAGTGTTGCATTACTTTTACTTCATATGCCTACTGCCGTTGTTGAAATCATCTGTAGCCCTCTGCCCACCTATTGGGGAAATCCCTATTATTTCCAACGGAAATTATTCTGCATAGCAAGTTTATGACGCTAAAGATGACAATCTTATAGACATGTATCCTCAAGTGCAGAGCTCACTGTAACTGCATTGCTAAAAAGGCATTAAGAGTTGTTAACCTAATTTTGCGAAGCTTCTTCTCCGGTAACATTGTACTTGCAAACCAGAGCATAAAAAAACCTTTGCCAGACCAATTCTCGAATGCAGCTCGTCTGTCTGGAATCCACACTGTATAATGGATATTAATACAATGGAGCGAGTCCAGGGGTATTTCACGAGAAGAGTCCTCCACTTCTCTACTCTCAGTAGAATACCTTATGCCACTAGGCATAAATTTTGGATCTAGACAACCTAGAACAATGCTGCCTACAGTCTGACCTAAGCTTAGTACACAAAATTGTCTGTTACAACGTCCTACTTGTCAATGACTTCAGCGTCAGCTTTAACCGCAATAATACATGGTCAAACAATAGATACAAAGCAGCGGTGGGTTCCGGATCCCGATGCAACTGGTACGATGCAACGAGGCCCGGCGTTCACCACATGAACGCATGCAGCATACGCGCACACATGCGCAGCGCACATATGCATCCTTACCTCCTGCGATGCCTCTGCGATGCTCCAGCTGCTCGGCGGAGCATTGCGCAGGCGCCGTACTTTCCGTGCGCATATGCGGAAGCGCCGAAGAGCTCAAATACAGGTAAGGACGGCAGGTGGGCCCTCCGGAGCACCGTACCAGAACAGTACCCGGTGCTCCCTGCAGGCACCGATATGCCCGTACTGGGGCATACTGCCTGCAACCCACCACTGATACAAAGTCAAAGTAAACCGTTCCAAACACTATTGCAGAAAATACTACTTCAGCAACAGAGTGGTCAATGCTTGGAATGCTCTACCTGATTCTATTGTTACATCCTCAAATCCCCAAAACTTTAACCTTAAACTGTCTAGTGTGGACCTCACCCCATTCCTAAGAGGTCTGTAAGGGGGCGTGCATAAGCACACCAGCGTGCCTACCGACCCTGTGCTACTGTTCCCATTTATTTGTAATTCATTTCTTATGTATATACTTATACCTGCTTATACTTATATGCTTTGTATGTTACATCCATACACACTTGTTTTCTCATACATGCTTGACAAACCAAATAAATAAAATAAATAATAAAGTAAGTTCCATTGAATCCTCCAAACCTTTTTTTTTTGAAAAGGGAAGGATGATTCTGTAACTTTTGATCAGACTTTTAGCGCCAAGTTGTATTGCCACATTTTATTTTTTTCAAAAAATCCCCATAACATTTTAAACGGGTTTTAGTGTATTTCTCACAATATATGCAAATGTAAAATGCCTTTGTGTGGCACATATTCAGTGAATTTGCATTTTATGTCCGTTTTCTCCTAATATATGCATCACTTTTGCATTTATTTATTTTTTAAAATGAAAGATCTGCCCTTCGGTATTCAGAAACTGCAGAAATGTAGCAATTTCAATTCTGTTAACGTGAATTTTTCACTCAGACTTACTTTAGAATAACTTGGACTGGGATGCACGATTTGATATTTCTTCTGCAATCTGACCACTCTACACATCTTATAACATGACCGGTGTTTATTCGATGAAAATTGAGTCAGGGTTTTAGGAAACTTTCCTCATCTTTATGAAAAGAAACCTTCCCTGATTATTCGAAAACATAGAAACCATTGATCATTGCTAAAATTAGCCATTCGTTTGTATTATAGAACCCTGTCCTGCACTGAGAGGGGAAGGGGGAGGAGATAAAAGTAATTTTGATCAGAACATTTTTGCAAAAAAAAAGTCTTAACTTTTTATGAAAAATGCCTCATTTTCATATTATCTGATGTTCACAATGAACTTCTGTAGAAGTCCGAATTGTCTGAATAGGAAGCGCAGGCTTCATTTGCTTCAACATACACATGCATGCACATAGGGAGATTTGGTGGGAATAAATGAAAACTCAGAGGAGTATCTCCAGCCAGACACACCATCAACATGATTAAAAGCATTTGCATTTTTGAAAGGGTAAGATAAAGATGGCATTGGAATAGTAGTTAACTGGTGGCCGAATGGGAAAATTCACTATGGCCAACTCGCTGCAAGAAACTTGCCAACTTGCCAAACTCAACAATTCAATTTCATTATTTAAAATAGTTTTAAAATTATTATAAAAGTATTCTAAAATTAATATAAAATTAATGATTTTAATTTTTGTCATTCACATTTCATTTTGTCCCTCCTTTGGCATCCTTTCTTTAATGATTCTATTGCACTATTTCTTTGATATTAGTGTAACTCTTCTCCCACGGCAAGTTGTCGTGTGGCAAGTTGGCCACAACGAATTGGCTGTGGTGAGTTTTCGTAGACCCAACGAGGGGTGGGTTACTTGTTAATAGGGGCATGCTTATACTTATGAAAGCACAATGATTGAAATCTGTGTCAGGTTGTAAGTCGAGGATGACCTGTAATAGAACCTTGCAAGTCTGAATGCGCTTTCCCCATCCCTCCCTTGAGCTTCTGGGAAGGGCCTTTTTCTAATTCTGTCCATTGGCCTGTGTCAGACCTGGAAACCATCTTTTACCTCTACATGGGGCTCCCCTTGAGATGCACCCGAAGACTGCAGTTGGTTCAGAATGCGGCCGCACGGGCAGTTTCGGGAGTCGCCAGATACTCCCACGTAACACCTCTCCTGCGCGGGCTGCACTGGCTACCTGTAGCTTTTCGGGTGCATTTCAAGGTGCTGATTATCATCTTCAAAGCGCTCCATGGCACAGGACCGAGTTACTTATGGGATCGTATCCTGCCCCATACATCCCTTCGGCCGATCCGCTCACACAGAGAGGGACTCCTCCGGGTGCCGTCCACTAGGCTGTGCCAGCGGGCGACGCCCAGGGGAAGGGCCTTCTCTGTGATGGGCCCGACCCTCTGGAATGACCTTCCCCCCGATATTAGAACAACCACGGACCTCCGCTCCTTCCGCCAGAAGCTCAAAACCCACCTGTTTAATCTAGCCGGCTTGGCCTAACCCCAGCTCTCCCACCTCAGTCTGTATTCTTAAATTTTATGGGTTGGTCTTAAAGCTAAGTTTTTAATTGTTATAAATTTGTACAGGGGTTTAAAGTTTAATCCAGTTTTAATTATATTTATTGTTATCTGTAGGGTTTTTAATTTGGTACCTGTACACTGCCCCGAGTCCCTTCGGGGAGAGGGGGCGGTCTAGAAATCAAATCAAATAAATAAATAAATAAATAAATACCTTTTGGACTTCTACTGTGGGAAAATGGGAAGGGGGATTATACAGAGTGTGGGTGCTCTGTAGCCATAACAACATTCTTTCTCAGAAAGTCAAGGTCAACTGGCTCTGCAGCTGCGATGAGGTGACTGGGAGGCATCTCCAGTTCGGCTTGTGCCTGATTGGACCACGTGGCGGACATGCGGGTGCCGGGCAGGGACTTGAATTTTCTTTTGGGTGGGGAAAACCTGGAAACTTTCAGATTCGGATTTTCCCAGATGTGCCAATATGGCATCTCTGATAAAATGGAACTTTGAGGAAACTCAAGCCGCGGAGTCTTCTTTCATTCGGGGTGTTACTTGGAACTCTGTCAGTGACTTCTCTTCCCATTCCTTGAGGTGATTCTCACACCCCATTACAAATGCAGAATGTGGATAGGCTAAAATCCACGGACCTTCTTGTACTAAGGAGAATCAAGGCGGGGCAACATTGAATTTTTTCCCTCCCCTCCTCCGCTCTCTCCAGGCTACGTCGATGTTTACATAGCCGTCTTTGATTTCAAAGCTTCTAGAGCAGGACTGTCCAACTCGTGGCCAGCAGGCTGGATGGGTCATGCGCTGGCCACCCCCACCCCTGGTTTAGCGAAAGGGGGAGGAGTCACGATACATCACGTGACGCCACCATGACGACGCAGGTTTGATACCCCTGCTCTCGAGAATGCTAGAATGCAAATGATGAAGATGTGTTGCAATGTAACAACGTGGGTATGAAAGAACCAAGGATTTATGGTTGTTTTTGTGGCTACATGTGAATGGCAATAGAAAGGATTCTGATCCTACTTTGAAGGTGTCCAGAACTCTTATCCAGAACAGGTGATTATGATCATCTGGCCAAGATCAACCTGTACTCCTAGTAGGCTAAGAATATGCTGTTGCTCCACTATGGAAGTCTGGTTAATTTTACAGACGTCTTGGATTCAACTTAGTTGAATAGCTATATCTAGGGCAGTATTGGTGAACCTTTTCGGCAACGAGTGCTGAAATGCCAAAAACCAGAGGAGCAAGCCGCCCAATGCACATACGCGCTCCGGGAAGATGATCTTCCAGTTGTTGCGTGCATGCGCATCAACAAGGTGGTCTTTGCGCATCATGCTTGCCAGAAACCAGAAGACCAGGTGGGTGGTGTGCATGCACTCACTGGAAACCAAAGATCATCTTCCAAGCACACACATGTGCACCGGGCGGCTTCTCTTCTGGTTTCCGGCACTCCTGTGTGTGTGAAGACCAGCTCGCTGGCACGCCAGAACCCAGAAGAGCAACAGGCAACAGCTCACATGCCCAGAGATGGCTTTGCATGCCACTTCTGGCACGCGTGCCATAGGTTTGCCGTCACAGTTCTAGGCGCTTCAGATGCTATAGTATTTATCTTTATTAAGAGACAGTTGTAGATTTGTATAATGCTTCCTAGTGAGCTAGAGATGGTGAAAACTTGGTTGCCAAACTTAATGACAGCTATGGCACTTGTGACATTTCCTACTAAGAGCAAGGACCATATTAGTACGTTTAGGCACATTTGTCACAACTTCAGCCTTCGCTCCAAATACGCTAACATTATTCGATGCAAACTAAAATATGATTATCAAGGATTATAAGAAACCCTTGTGGCTACCATCTTTTAACTATGTCCTTTGGACAATTCTGGAGTAGGTACTGAAACAGGTCCCACACAGAGGTGGGTTCTGGCCAGTAAGCCACTGGTACGGGCATACTGGTGCCTGCTGGGAGCAGCAGGCACCGTTCCAATACAGTGCTTTGGAGAGCCCACCTGCCCATGTTCCTGGCCCAACTGGGCCATTTGCGCACACACACGCAACATATGGCGCCTGCACAACACTCTGCCGATCAGCTGGAGCGTTGCAGAGCAGTGGGTGCGCATGGCTGTGCAGCACGCATGCACATGGTGGACGCCCAGCCCCATCGCAGCGTACCAGTTGCAACGGGATCCGGAACCCACCACTGATCCCACCTGTTCAGAGGTGGTATTCAGCAGGTTCTGACCAGTTCTGCAGAATCGGTAGCAGAAATTTTGAGTAGTTTGGAAAACCGATAAATACCACCTGACTGGTTCGGTCCCAGGGGTGGGTTCCTGCCAGTTGTAACCTCTTCTATAGAAGAGGTTCCACAAATCTACAGTGCCGTTTAGAACCGGTTCCAGCTCCCTTCCCCCGCCCGTCCGCACATCATCAAGATGAAGAGCGAGAGGAGGAATTCTGGGGGTTGAAGTCCACAAGTCTTAAAGCTGTCAACTTTGAACACCCCTGGGTTGTTGTTTTTTCTAAAGGGTTAGGGGTGCAAGGGTCTTGTAACTTGACAACTTTAAGACTTGCGTGCTTCAAATGCCAGAGGTCCCGAGCCAACATTTTGGTTGCTAAGCAAGAGCGTTGTTAAGTGAGTTTCACCACATTTTAAAAGTTGACCACGCCCACCCAGTCACATGGTTGGCAAGCCACTCCCACCCAGTCACATGGCCGGCAAGCCACTCCCACAAAGCAGGCCACACCTACAGAAGAGGTTCTAAAAAAATTTGAAACCCACCACGGCTCCGCCCCCAATTATTCTCTGCCTCCTGAGTCCCAGTTTATTGGGAGTCCCTTTTGGGAGAGGGGGCGGTCTAGAAGCGCAGTAAATAAATAAATAAATAATAAATTGGGAGGAAATGGGGATTTTGCAGTAACCTTCCCCTGGAGTGGAGATTGAATGGAGATTTTACAGTATCCTTCCCCTGCCACGCCCACCAATTCACGCCCACAGAACCGGTAGTAAAAAAAATTTGAATCCCACCGCTGCTTCTGTTGCTATGTACATTCTGGCTTGACTTCATGGAGAGGATAAACTTATCTAGCCAGGTGTGATTTCATGTGGGCCATCTTTGGTTCTGAACTCCAAGGAGATTTCAACACAGGAAAAATACCCAAAAGTAAATTAAGGGACCAAAGGAGCTGGAATGAGAGCGGTGTTACAAAGCCAGTCAAAATCCAGTTTTCAACCAATGGTAGCAACTGATGGCCTCACACAGGGAGAGTGACAGTAATTTAATTGAGAGGTGACAAAAGCATGCTTGTTCTGGCAAGATCAGTATGCTCCAGAAATTATCATAATTGGTTTACTGCTCAAAGAAGCAGGAAAAGGGTCCCATACCCCAGTAAATACCAATTATTAAATAAGAAGCTTGGATCAAGGAGAATCCCAAACTCTTATCAACAAATAAACTAAGGAGACTGCATCAGCCTCTCCTCCCCACCAAAATGTTTCTGTCTTAATTCATGTGTATTAAAGTTTATGCCGATTTTCTGAGCTTCAAGCACACAGTTTTAGGATTTCCAGAGTTGGGGTTTTGTGGTTTTGTGGTTTTTTTTTGGGGGGGGGGGGTGTCCCTCTCAATATGATTTTAGACGGTGGTTTTTGTATTCAAGGGACTGTAGTTATTTTTGAATGGAGAGAATCATCATTCTAATCCTGAAAACAAGGTCACCCGTCTCTTGGAGCTGTGTGTTTGGGTGTGCGTGTTTGTGCATGTGTGTACACTTTCACATCAAAGCTATTAGGAGGGAAGATTAGCAGCGGCCCAGACCTCAATATCACATGATTCATCAGAGGCTGGGAGCAGACAAAAAGCCTATTTATGTTATAAGAAAAGGGTTATGGAAGAGAAAGGAGAGCAGTGATGCCTGATGGCCAAATAAATCATCAGACCTTTGAATAGATCAAGTGTCTTACTCTTCCAGCAATTGCAACTCATTCACTCGATTGAGAGAGTTTCCAAGTCTACTTGGTGGGAGCTTGAAGTCTGAAGCTGACATACTGTACTTGGCTAAGGAAGACAAGATGCATCAGACTGAGGAAGTCTTCATCTGATCCTCTAGTTTAGGATGATGGTGTCCCTGTTCTGATAAATCCCTTGCTGATAATGAAACGAGGGTGAAATATGAATTGGATAATCTAATTGAGCTTGGTTATCTAGGCCCACGAGGGCAAACCTATGGCACACAGGCCACAAGTGGCATGCATAGCCCTCTCTGCGGGCACACCAGCTGTCTACCCAGCCCAGCTCAACCACACACGTGCACGTGCCTCCCGCCGGCCAGCTAGTCTTTGGGTCTCTGTCATGCATGCAAGGGGAGGCTAGGCGCATGCGGGAGATGTGCATTTGGGGGGAGGGCACTCGCATTGCATTTTGGGGCCTCGCCAGGCTCCCAGGTGCCCCGTTTTGGCTTCCAAGTTGGTGTAGGAGGCCTTCCAGGTCCAAAACGGGGCACGGGTGGGTGGGCGGCAGGGGTGGGTTCCTGCCCATTCTAACCTCTTCTATAGAAGAGGTTCCACAAATCTATAGTGCTGTTTAGAACCGGTTCCAGCTCCCTCCCCCCCCCCGCCCGACCGCACATCATCAAGATGAAGAGCGAGAGGAGGAATTCTGGGAGTTGAAGTCCACATGTCTTAAAGCTGTCAAGTTTGAACACCCTTGGGGTTTTTTTCCTAAAGGGTTAGGGGTGCAAGGGTCTTGTAACTTGACAGCTTTAAGACTTGTGTGCTTCAATGCCAGAGTTCCTGAACCAACATTTTGGTTGCTAAGCAAGAGCATTTTTAAATGAGTTTCACCACATTTTACAAGTTGCCACACCCACCCAGTCACATGACTGCCAAGCCACTCCCACTTGGTCACATGGCTGCCAAGCCACTCCCACCCAGTCACATTGGCCGGCAAGCCAGTCCCACAAAGCAGGCCACACCTACAGAAGAGGTTCTAAAAAAATTTGAAACCCACCATGGTGGCTGGGGTCCAGGCGTGGGGTTGTGTGTGCATGCAAGGGGGGGCAGAGGTCACAGGGGGTCCCGCACACATGCGTGGGGGGGAGTGTGGGGTCACGGGCGCAAGCAAGAATTTGTTCGTTTAATTGGTCCGTGACTCTCCGAGACGCCTTGCCAAGTTTTGCAGATATCAACCTGGCAGCTCTCCAAGCCAGATAAGGTCTGTGACTGTAAATCCTCCCTCGAAAGACTTTGCTGGATGTGAATGAGTGGAACTTGAGACTTTCAAGAAGGGATTGGATTGCTATTTGTCAGAAATGGTGTAGGGTCTTCTGCTTGAGTGGTGGTGGTGGGGGGAGAGTTGGACTAGATGACCTATAAGATCCCTTCCAACTCTGTTAATCTGTTAAAGCATCTGTTAGATTAATAAAAGGGTTTTTTGTCGGGACAAGGAATTTGCTTCATGCTCTTGGGAAGCCTAGATCAGAACACCTCTTTTGCTCTTCTCCTATATGGCTTTGATCTGCCTATTTTTTCTTCCTGTTGCCATCAACAATTGTGATCATGCCAGAAGCCTTAAGAACAGGGTAATGCTGACGTTGATTATGCAAACAGAAACAACATGCCGTTTCACTGAGGTACATATACCTGTGAGGCAGGTAAGTTGTCAAACAGGTGCGTATTTCGCCTGCTGGCCCAACTCTGTCTGCTCCAATTGGCAAGGGCTCACCCAAATCTTGCCAAAGGTCTTCTTGACCTGGGTGGAGTCAGGAATCATCCTTATTCAATCCAGATAAGGATCCGTGACGGGCAAAGCCATGTTTGTTCTTTCTGCCGCACTAAGGGTTTGAAAAAAGAAAGAAAGAATGCAGTTAAAGTTTGCTGAATCCAAACAGGAAGATGAGTTTTTAAAAAAAAGCAACAAAAGAAAATATTTGTAATTCAGGGTTGAATTGTGGGCTCCTTGTGCTCTCTGAGCTTGGTGGTTTCCTTGCAGACATTTCATTACCCAGCTAGGTAACATCATCAATGCTAGAAGGGGGCTTGTGCTCTTTTTATACAGGCACTCCTCAATTCACGACCATTGAGCTCACCATTTCTACTGCTTTTTTTTCAATCAAATTTTTATTTTATATTATTTATGCATATCAATGCTTGAATGGTGTGGTACCTGGTTATCATACAATTCAATACACATAAACATAATCTTATTACTCCTAGTTATTACATTTCATTTTCATTATTTCATATTGTTTACACATACCTTTTACTGTTACCATTCAGTTCTAGATCTTCTTTCTGTTCTTTTATATATCTTAATATCTTAATCCCTATCTATCTATCTATCTATCTATCTATCTATCTATCTATCTATCTATCTATCATCTATCTATCTATCTATCATCTATCGTAAGTATGTATGTATGTAAGTATGTATGTATGTAAGTATGTATGTATGTATGTATGTATGTATGTATGTATGTATACTATTATTCTCCTTATTTCTATCCCTGTTTTAACTCCCACCCCCCATTTCGCTGTAATATTCAAAGATGTGTTTTTTTCCATCCCTTTTCACCTCTTTTGTTGTTCATATTTCCCTTAGTTAACTCTTCACATCCTTTTTATATCAAAATTTCATTCTTCATTCTTTCATTATTCAATATCTCAGTATACAGTTTTAGTACCAATCAAAATCATGTATACATTTAAAGTACATCTATTCATATTCTTTCCAGTTATTCTTTTTACAGTGTTAATCTTTGTATATATATACACTATAAGAAGAGTGTGTGTGTGTGTGTGTGTGTGTGTGAGAGAGAGAGAGAGAGAGAGAGAGAGAGAGAGAGAGAGAGAGAGAGAGAGAGAGAGAGAGAGAGAGAGAGAGAGAGAGAGAGAGAGAGAGAGATCCAGCATAACTCTGAAAAGCCTCAAGCAATTTCAACCAAATTTGGTACACAGATGACTTACACTCTGGAAACAAATACTGTGGGGTTAAGACACCCCTAACACTCGGGGTGGTGGTGTTCTGTTATGATACAGCCAGTTCTGCCATAAAATGGCTTCTACTGTACTGCCTTAAAATGGCTTCTACTGTACAGCACAGTGGAGTTGCCATGGTAACGGCTTCACAGTAGTCCACAAGGGGGCTCCCTCTGGTAAGGGGGAAAATCCAACATTAGAAATTACATTTGGGCCAGACATTTCCCCCCTATAAATAAATACCCAGGCAACGGCGGTTTATCGGCTAGTATTTTGATAACTCAGAATTTCCATAGAAACTTAATATTCCAAAGATTATTTTAGTACAAGTTACCTTTGGGTTTTAGCATGGTTGGTAGCTGGGTGTTCCACCTCCTCTTCCATTCCTGTTTGAAGTTTCTTCTGATGTACAGTCGGATAATCCCAAGTGACTTTTTCCTTATTGATTCATATTTATCACCGCTATCGGCAAACTCTTCTTTTCACATGCCTGAATAATTCAGAGTTGCAGGGAGAAAGAGGGGGAAAAAAACTTTCACCAGCCCCATCAAAAGAATGATTGAGTAGGTAGTTGGAAGAGGCGATGTAGAACATCGTGTGCATGTGTATGTTTAACCACCATGTTGGCACAACATATGAAGGCTTTTTTAATCTGACTAGCAAAAAAAAAAGAAAGTGTATCTTGGTGATTGGCATTAGTAATCCATGGGCTTGATCTGGTCTATTTTTCTTGCTAATCCTAAAAATGCTTCTGTTCTTCGGCAGTGCATAGCAACCAGACAAGGAAATCTACAGGGAAAGAGATCTAAAATGTTGAAGTGGCATATCTCAAAGGTGCTTTTGCAAGAGGCTGTTGGACTTTATTGTTTTTCTTTGAAGATGTTTCGCTTCTCATCCAAGAAGCTTCTTCAGCTCTCTTGAAAAGGGATAACCATGACCTGTATGACTGAGAATTTCCATAGGCGTTTCCCCAGATAAAACATCTCTCCTCCTTTTAATTGGCCATTACCAATTAAATTGACAACCTTATACACTCAAAGAGCCATTGGCACCTGTTTCCCACATAAAAGTAAACACCGGGCACCACAAAAACCTTCCTGACTATTTCCTGAGCGCCCTATCACTCAAACTAGTACATGTATTTGAATTAAAGGTTCTGTTTTCTTCTGAAAGTTTTCTTTTCTTGGATTTATCCATGGTTGGCCTACTGGGGGTCGAAAAGCTCAATAAATTATGTGCTGACGGGCTTCGCACATTGGCAGTTGTGACACATATTTTGAGCGACAGAGAGCCGCAGCAGAGGGATGAAAGGACCACATGCAGCTCCAGAGCCCCCAGGTTGCTGAGCCCCGGCCATTACAAATAGATCTCCTTTGAATCGCAGCTCAGCGCTGGTACTTTTGGCTTTTCCCACCTAGACTATTGCTGTGGCTTTTTTCTGGTAGACTCTGGACCAAATCAGATGCTTTTTCTGGTAGACTCTGACTCCAAGTCAGACGTCCCTTCCGCATGCACTCCTGAACCAGGTTTCCAAATGAGAGCCAGATCCAAGCTGTTAATCATTTCATCCTTTTCACGACAGTATAAAACCAGTGTTTCTCAATGTTGGTGACTTTAAGAGCTGGCTGTGGAATTCAGGAAGTCCATCAAAGGTGGCATTCAGCCGGTTCGGACTAGTTCGGGCGAACCGGTAGCGGAAATTATGAGTAGTTCGGAGAACCGGCAAATACCACTTCTTGTTCGTCCTGCCCTCCCGCCCCCTGTAGTTTCCTGTCCTATATTCCCTTGTTTTTTTAGCTCAGCTAAAAAACAGCTCAGCTCACCAGAACTGACATCGAGGGCGGTCTTTGAGTGCTGCGTGTTTGCAAAGAGTGAGAGTGCACGCCATGTACTCTCTCCTAGAACCGGTAGGAAAAAAATGGAATCCCACCACTGAAGTCCACGCATCTCACAGAAAATCACTGCTATAAAGAATTTTGGCTGGGGGTCTTTTCTTTTCTTTAACTTCTGACTTTTGGAGAGTGGGCGGACAAGATGTTTAAGAAAGTCAAGAGCCATTGTGACCTTGGCCTAACAGAACCATTTCTTCCTTTCCTATTCCTTCTTTCATTCAGAGTGGGGTCTCTGCTATATATCTTTTTCCCGAGCAGGGAGATCTATTTCTCCCTTCTTCTGGGAGGAAAGTGAGAACAATGTTGGTTTTTGAAAAGCCTCTAAATCCTCAGATTAGAAATTAAGTGTTGATGGGATTCCGAGCAGGTGGTCACTCATCTAAGTTCTTATTCACTCTCATAATATAATCGCCATCATCCCTGCTTGGCATTATATTTATAGATTTTGAGGCAATGTCTCTTCATCCATCAGGATTCTGGTGTGTTGGGGTGATGTTAATATATACTTTATCGATTGATTTATGAACCCATTAATACAACTAGAGATTAGAAGAGAGGAGGGAGGTGGAAAGGAGGGAGGGAGGGAGCGAGGAAGGAAGGAAGGAAGGAAGGAAGGAAGGAAGGAAGGAAGGAAGGAAGGAAGGAAGGGGCATGGCAAGAAGGAAGGAAGGGCAAAACAAGATGGATGGATGGATGGATGGAAAGAAGAAAGGAAGGAAGGAAAGGGCAAGCCAAAGCAAAACGGAAGAAAGAAGGAAGGAAGGAAGGAAGGAAGGAAGGAAGGAAGGAAGGAAGGAAGGAAGGAAGGAAGGGCAAGGTAAGGAGGAAGGATTGAAGGAAGGATGGAAGGAAGGAAGGGCAAAACAAGATGATAGGAAGGAGAGGAAGGGAAGGAGGAAGGAAGGAAGGAAGGAAGGAAGGAAGGAAGGAAGGAAGGAAGGAAGGGCAAAACAAGATAGAAGGAAGGAAGGGCAAAACAAGATGATAGGAAGGAAGGAAGAGAGGGAGGAAGGAAGGAAGGAAGGAAGGAAGGAAGGAAGGAAGGGCAAAACAAGATGGAAGGAAGGAAGGGCAAAACAAGATGATAGGAAGGAAAGAAAGGAAGGAAGGGCAAAACAAGATGATTGGAAGGAAGGAAGGAACAGCAAGGCAAGTTGGAAGGATTGCCAGCAGGCAGGCAGGAAGGGTTGTGTTTCAAGGTTGTGTCACAAATAACACCTGATTTTTTTTATTTGATTTTAGTTTTTCCAAATGATAGGCTACTGGGTTCGTCTCGCATTTGGTGGCTGTTAATTCTGAACGTGATTTGATCATTTGCAATTTGCAATACCCCCCCCCCCCCTTCTGTTGTATCCAGCATATATTAGCACCTGAAGGGAAGGCTTCCATTTACACACTCAGTGCTACGTATTCAGTTAAGGAATAGATTTAATTGGCAGTGGAGAAGATCAGCTGCAAGGTGTCCAAACAATCTCCTCCATCGTACAGATTTGATAATTAGGAAAAACAGGCAGGCAAATTGTGAAACTGGAGGGGGGGAATTAAGGCACGTGACGCATTGTGTCATGTTGGAACCTAGCCTGCAAGAGTCCATCTTGCCCGATATTATAGAAATATATCAGCATTCCGCCTGGAAAATTGACCCAGAACCAGGAATAAAGATTCAGCATGGCTTCTCCAATCTAAGCAAGCAATTGCACTGTTCCTTTCTCCCTGCTAATGTTAAAATAAAAGTCCCCTCCCTCACATACATATTTAGGATTAGTTCCCTCTTAATGTTCTCTTGCCTCCAATTATGTATATTGCGATCTTGCCTTCTTTTGACCACACTTTATGGACCCCCTGCAAATATTTACAATGCAGAAGGGGAGGCAGGGATATCACTCTGCCTTTGCAACTGAGTAAGAGCTGGAGTAACCACATTGGAAGCCAGAGCTAGGCTTCTCCCCCTAACTGGCATAGGACAGTTATTACCAATCGTTGGGTGGCCACAGGAGAAACCAGCAGGGGTGGGCTGTTACGGGTTCGCCCGGCTTCAGGAGAACCCGTAGCTAATGTTATGGCCGGTTCGGAGAACCTCCAAATCCCACTCATGGTTGGCCCCTCCCGCCTCACCCATCCCTCCCACCCCGTCCCTCCCAGGAGACTCCACACGGCCCGTTTTGGATGCGAGATAAGCGCAGGGCCCGTACGGAGTCTCGGGGAGGAGAGAAAATGGGCCTCCCGGAACTTCCGGAAGGCCGGAAATGGGCCCCGAGGGCCTCCAGAGCCTGGGGGAAAGTAGTTTTTGCCCTGCCAGAGGCTCGAGGAAAGCCTCTGGAGCCTGGGGAGGCCGAAAACGTCCTCCCCACTCTGTGGTGCAGGAAGCCGACTAGGCCACGGCCACCCAGCAACTGGGCAGAGAACCCATTGCTGAAATTTTTGAAGCACACCCCTGGAAACCAGGAATGTCAAAGATGTCGTGCTGGCCATCTTCTTCCCTCTTTGTACCCTCAAGGTCTGCTTGGGCCGAATTCATCAAGACCAGCCTTCTAAGAAGGTCTGTCAAATTAAGATGGATGCTGTTGGCATGTGATGGGTGCCCAGTCCCTGCCATACGGGTAAGACTTGGATGACAGGGCTATCAAGAACACCCCAAAAAGGAGGCAGAGGGTTGATCACAGAGTCACACTTGCATTCTTGACTTTTGCGACTTTTATGTAGACAACCCCAGTTGCCCAAATTGTCAACGTCTAGGAAAGGAGGGGGGGGAAAAAGGACATTACATTTTGTGTTTTGATATGTTCTTTCTGCGCCAACTCGGAAAGCTCAAACTGCCCAAGGAGCTGCTGATACAATTCTACAGAGGAATTATTGAGTCTCTATAACTGTCTGGTTTGGTTCTGCAACCCAACAAGACAGACACAGACTTCAGAGGATAATTAGAAGGGCAGAAAAAACAATGGCTATCAACCTGCCTTCCGTTGAGGACCTGCACACTGCATGCGTCAAAAAGAGGGCTGTGAAAATATTTACAGACCCCTCACATCCTGGACATAAATTGTTTCAACTCCTACCCTCAAAACGATGCTATAGGGCACTGCACACCAAGACAACTAGACACAAGGACAGTTATTCCCCGAACGCCATCACTCTGCTAAACAAATAATTCCCTCCCCACTGTCAAACTATTCACTACGGCTGCATTATTATTACTATTAGTCTTCTCATCATTCCTATCACCCATCTCCTCCCACTTATGACTGTATGACAGTAACTTTGTTGCTTGAATCCTTATGATTTATATTGATTATTTCCTAGTATGATTTGATTGCTTATTTGTACCCTACCACTACCATTAAGTGTGGTACCTTATGATTCATGACGAATGTATCTTTTCTTTTATGTATACTGAGAGCATATGCACCAAAGACAAATTCCTTGTGTGTCCAGTCACACTTGGCCAATAAAGAATTCTATATTCTATATAAAATATGTTAAATAGCAACAACAGTTAATGGGAACTACTTGATTTTACAAAATTCGGGCAACCTTTTGAACTCATAGGGCAAAACCCTAGCATCACTTTTAGCACCATTCCTACATATTTCAAGCCCTCGTTGGTTAATTGATTGATGGACTGGCTGATTGATTGACTGAGAACACACAGTGCTGTTCAACACCCTCCTTAGTCAAAAACGAAGACAACAATATATATATTTCCATAAATAATTTTTGGCACGTGCCAAACCCATTCGCACAATACGATCATCAGCTGCATATGTTTGTTTTAATCTTCGGGACTATTTATGTAAAAATACGCAGAGGGCAGAGTGTCGTTTTAGCTTCAGCATGTGTAATGAGGAGAAAATACCAGCTGCCACACGGAAATGGTCCAGGTGGATGGAAGCCAAAAAAAAGAGAAAAAGTGCAGAGGAGAATGGGTGCAAGTAAGATGGTGCTGAGGGCATCGCTTGGCAAAAATAATGGCATATACAGCATCCTTAGTTCTTAATGGCTGGTTGGAGTTTGTATCATACTATAGATGCCCAAGGTGGTCACAAAGCCAAGATGGTAACCAAGATAGTCACCAACTTGTCTCAGTCATGGTCTTGAATTTTTTGACCACACCCTGGACACTCCTGCCTTGTGTAATGTATTTGCTAGTATTGTTACTGCTAGTTACTACTAAGTGGCTCAGTGGCTAAGACACTACGCTTGTCGATCAGAAGGTCGGCAGTTCAGTGGTTGGAATCCCTAGCGCTGTGTAACGGAGTGAGCTCCCGTTACTTGTCCCAGCTTCTGCCAACCTAGCAGTTAGAAAAAGCACATAAAAATGCAAGTAGAAAAATAGGAACCACCTTTGATGGGAAGGTAACAGCGTTCCATGCGCCTTCGGCGTTTAGTCATGCCAGCCACATGACCACGGAGACGTCTTCGGACAGCGCTGGCTCTTTGGCTTTGAAAGGGAGATGAGCACCGCCCTCTAGAGTCGAGAATGACTATCACATATGTTCGAGGGGAACCTTTACCTTATTGTTACTGCAATAATTTCCTGCAAGAAGCCAATTAGTTATCTATGTGCAGTACAAAGAAACATGGTGTTGGGGACACTGACTAGGAATCATCTGCTCCATCTTTCTTCTCAAAGCAAGACTGCTGAAAACATCTCTGGTAGAAGCCCCTCCACCATCTCTTTGAAGACTCATAGCAAAGGAGAACTCTTCCCTTCAAGTGGCAGTCTGTTCCACTGGCACGAAGATCTTCCTAATGTCTAGCTGAACTTCCTTCCTCGAACTTTTAACCCTTCCGGGCCATAGGGAGGCAATCCAGTCCTCCTTCTATGTTCCTGAAATCACATAGAAGGGGGACTGGGCTTTTTGAAGGTGCTATTGGACATCAATGAAGCAAAGTTTGCTTGGCTCTTTAAATCCATGGCAATCTTGAACTAAATTTCTAAAGTCCCAGCTGTAAAAGCAGCTTCACACTGTTCCACTCTTCAGTCACATTGGGCCATCCCAAACTTTTGAGATGAGAACATAGAATCAAAGGACTGGAAAGGTTCTCAGTAGTCTTCTAGTCCAACCTCCTATTCAAGGCAGGAGATCTTAAGCATCCTGGTCAAATGTTTGACCAGTCTATTTTTTGAAAACTTCCAGTGATGAAGATGTTTTACTCCATGTGCCACAGTTGCCTGTGGGGTAAAGGGCCTGTTCTCACCGAGGCTTCCCAAGAGCATGAAACAAACTCCTTGTCCTGGCAAAAAACCCTTTATTAATTTACAGTGAATACTGCTCATTCACAGCCAGCAAAGTCTTTCAAAGGAGGATTTATGGTCACAGATCTTATCTGGCTTGGAGAGCTGACAGGACAATATCTGCAAACCTTGGCAAGGAGTTTTGGAGAGTCACTAACCAATTAAGTGAACTAATTGTCTCCTGCAAATTCCACTCCCCTTTCGCTCCTCTTTTATTTCCTCTGGGAGGGGCCATTCATCGTCCACCCATGACCTCACTCCCAAGTCAACACCCTGTTCTTTAGTTGTTCCCTTCGTCTGGCAACTCTGTGCATGCGCATACTGGGAACAGGCTCCAGCTGTTCGTCTGCCTCACTGATGTCTGACTCTGAAGACAGCTGATAACTGGCATACGACTCTGGCCCTTCTCTGCCTCCGACACAGAGCCCTCATCAGAGCCTTCCCCAGACTCCAGGATTGGACCATGTTCTTCCCCATCTCCTCACTGTCTGAATTTGCTGCCAGCTCTGCTGGCGGGCCGCAACAGGTTCTTGGATTGTGGTTTATGACTTTCCCACCCAGTTTCCAACATGCAACATCAATCGGGAAAGCCTCGTTGCTCAATTACCCCATGATTCGCTTAAGGACTATAGTAAAATGTAATAAAATCAGTTCTAGTCTGGGGGGGCCACAACCGGGCCTGTCGATCCATGCTCCTCAAGTGACCACTACATATTTCAGTGGGCATCTTTTTAACTCCTGTTCGTAGTTTCTCTCCTCCCTTTAGGAAAATAGAGTGAAACCTGGAGAAGGTGACGGGAGTATAAATCAAAAGCCTTGTAAACGTTCAGTGAATGGGGAATTCCTGACCATCCAGAACAGGCGTTGTTTCTGCTCTGGAGGAAATCAGGTTAACAAGGGGAGCATTTTGTGTTGCGAATAGGAAGTGGAAAACAATGGATTCTGTCTGCATTGCAGCTTCTGTAGAAAAACCTAGACAAAACATACGGAGATTTGCCTTCTTTTTAATATTTCTTCCTAATTTGCTTCTTGGGGTCTCTTTTTTTTGTCCTGTAATCAGACCATCGGGAAAAAATTAATACAATTGCCACTTAAAGGGACATCTCCAAAAAGAGTTTTAAAAAAAAATTAAGATGGCGACTGCAACCTTGCTACCAAAGCCTCAATATTTACCGTAACTCAAGTTGCTAGCCTCCATCTTGACTTTTTTGACACATACTGGATATCCTAGTTGCAGTTAGTACCATGTTTCCCCGAAAATAAGACAGGGTCTTATTTTCTTTTGACCCCAGAAATAAGAACTTGGCCTTTTTTTTGGGGAGGTGTTATTATTTTTGAGGGACAGGAGGCAGCGAGCTTGGTCACCTTACGGCTGCTGTTGGGTTGCAATATTTTAGGGGAGGGCTTATTTTCAGGGGAGGGCTTATTTTAGCGCATGTGCTCAAAAGCCCGATTGGGCTTGTTATCTGGGGAGGTCTTATTTTCGGGGAAACAGAGTAACCAGTTGTGGTTTTCTGTGCTTTAGAACCTCTAAACATCTCTCTATAGGGAAAAATCAGAAATACACTCATCATCCAAACCGTGGGCAGTACCCGGACAACCTTGTTGGATTACAGAAAAGACCAACAATCACAAGCCTAGAGATGCAACTGGTTAATAAAACACAACAGGTGAAAACCTCTTAGGGACTTTTGTGGGCAACAGAAAAAAAATTAGAATAAAAATAATGGATTGTAGAGAAAATGTAAATAAGGTTGTAAATTATTGTATAATTATAATGAGCCTCGATGGCGCAGTGGTTAGAATGCAGTACTGCAGGCTACCTCTGCTGACTGCCGGCTGGCTGCAATTGGGCAGTTTGAATCTCACCAGGCTCAAGGTTGACTCAGCCTTCCATCTGGGTAAAATGAGGACCCAGACTGTTGGGGAAAATATGCTGACTCTGTAAACCGCTTAGAGAGGGCTGTAAAAGCTCTGCAAAGCGGTATATAAGTCTAAGTGCTATTGCTATGCAGCTACGAAAAGCTATAATTGCTGTAAAAGAAAACTGGAAGTCACTTCTTTATACAGTAATTCTTTCCTTTGATTTCTGCGCCTTTGTCTTTGCTCTTTTCTTCTTTCTCTTCTTCTTTCTGTTTCATTCTAAATATTAGCTCTTGTTAGCTTTTATTCTGCTTTAAATATTATAATAACTTTATTTTCCAAATGGAGAGACAGAAGTGGGGGGGGGGAGTTACAAGAATTCCAGCCATCCAAGTTCTTCCATATGGAAGCAATCCCTTCCCTTTTACCCTCTGTTCTCAAGCACTACTTTTTCAAGGGGGGGTGGGGAGAGAAGTGCCCTTGGATTGTCAGTCCTTCCCATGCGGTTGAACTGGTAGAAAAGAATTAATAAGAGAGCCAGCCTTCAATGAATGCCCACCTGCCCCCCAAACCCTCTTGCTTCAAAATAGTCCATCACGACATCAGTGAAAAAGAAGCTATTTTAAACTTGGTGTGGGGGCGAGGACCAAGCCTTATCACCAAACAGCTGCTGCCCAAAAGTGGGAGTTTTCCCTTTTTTCTAACCTAAAGAGTGAAAGCAGTGGGCAGCGGCAGGGAGGGGGGGTTGAGACCGCTGTGCGATCCTCTGAAGTCTGCTCCTGGCCTGAAGCGCAACCGCGCATCGCTAAAAAAGGAACATTTTGAAGGCTTCCGAGTCTGCAAAGCAATGGTGAGATTCAAAACTTTTTACTACCGGTTCTGTGGGCGTGGATTGGTGAGCATGGCATGGCTTGGTGGGCATGGCAGGAGAAGGACACTGTAAAATCTCCATTCCCACTCCACTCCAAGGGAAGGATATTGTAAAATCTCCATTCCCTCCCCACTCCAGGGGAAGGATACTGCAAAATCTCCATTCCCTCCCCACTCCAGGGGAAGGATACTGCAAAATCTCCATTCCCTCCCCACTCCAGGGGAAGGATACTGCAAAATCTCCATTCCCTCCCCACTCCAGGGGAAGGATACTGCAAAATCTCCATTCCCTCCCCACTCCAGGGGAAGGATACTGTAAAATCTCCATTCCCTCCCCACTCCAGGGGAAGGATACTGCAAAATCTCCATTCCCTCCCCACTCCGGGGGAAGGACACTGTAAAATCTCCATTCCCTCCCCACTCCAGGGGAAGGATACTGCAAAATCTCCATTCCCTCCCCACTCCAGGGGAAGGATACTGCAAAATCTCCATTCCCTCCCCACTCCAGGGGAAGGATACTGTAAAATCTCCATTCCCTCCCCACTCCAGGGGAAGGTTACTGCAAAATCTCCATTCCCTCCCCACTCCAGGGGAAGGATACTGCAAAATCTCCATTCCCTCCCCACTCCAGGGGAAGGATACTGCAAAATCTCCATTCCCTCCCCACTCCAGGGGAAGGTTACTGCAAAATCTACATTCCCTCCCCACTCCAAGGGAAGGATACTGCAAAATCTCCATTCCCTCCCCACTCCAGGGGAAGGTTACTGCAAAATCTCCATTCCCTCCCCACTCCAGGGGAAGGATACTGCAAAATCTCCATTCCCTCCCCACTCCAGGGGAAGGATACTGCAAAATCTCCATTCCCTCCCCACTCCAGGGGAAGGATACTGCAAAATCTCCATTCCCACCCCACTCCAGGGGAAGGATACTGCAAAATCTCCATTCCCTCCCCACTCCAGGGGAAGGATACTGCAAAATCTCCATTCCCTCCCCACTCCAGGGGAAGGATATTGCAAAATCTCCATTCCCTCCCCACTCCAGGGGAAGGATACTGCAAAATCTCCATTCCCTCCCCACTCCAGGGGAAGGATATTGCAAAATCTCCATTCTCTCCCCACTCCAGGGGAAGGATACTGCAAAATCTCCATTCCCTCCCCACTCCAGGGGAAGGATACTGCAAAATCTCCATTCCCTCCCCACTCCAGGGGAAGGATATTGCAAAATCTCCATTCTCTCCCCACTCCAGGGGAAGGATACTGCAAAATCTCCATTCCCTCCCCACTCCAGGGGAAGGATACTGCAAAATCTCCATTCCCTCCCCACTCCAGGGGAAGGATACTGTAAAATCTCCATTCCCTCCCCACTCCAGGGGAAGGTTACTGCAAAATCTCCATTCCCTCCCCACTCCAGGGGAAGGATACTGTAAAATCTCCATTCCCACCCCACTCCAGGGGAAGGTTACTGCAAAATCCCCATTTCCTGACACCATAGTTTGGTAATGAAAAGTTTGCAAGAAAACAACCCAGCTTAGAGAGAACCAAGGACCCCACATCACACAGACTATGCACAGTTGTATGTTTATCCAATCAGAAAGGGTTCTTCCCCAAGTAACTGCCTTTTAACGGGATGGTATATAATCAAATTTACGGCCAGATCTCCCTAGTAGCAATCAGAACTGGACAAGTACAGCAAAGAACAATTCTATCTGCGTGCAGATCAATAAGATTAATGGATGAAGGATGAAGTGGGAATATAAGAATTCCAGCAAGGAACTTTGCTTTTAAATATGGAATATGTTTATAGGCAATTCAAAGCCTCTGGAGTCTGCTTTTTTCCTCCTATGTTTTCAGTAGGCTGAATTTGAAAATTAGCCTTTGCTAGGGGTTAATTGCAGCATGCCTGGTGCAATTAACCCTTTTTATAATACCTAGAGATTACCCTGCCTTCCACTACAGCTTCCTTTACCCCAGTACCATTTACTTTGACCCTTCTCTTCTCTCCCCTCCCCTAACATTGACCCCAATAATTTGCTCCATTTCCATTCCTTACTATTTTCTGATGTTTCTGTTGGAAGGACTTTAGTGACACTGTGTGTCTTTGGTATGTGTGCATGTAGGGATGCCCTACGCACAGTCACTCATGCGCTGGTGACGTCTCGCCTAGACTACTGTAATGCTCTCTACATGGGGCTTCCCTTGGGACGCGCCCGGAGACTGCAGCTAGTCCAGAACGCGGCCGCGCAGGTTGTCATGGGAAGTTCTAGATACTCCCACGTAACACCGCTCCTGCGCGAGCTGCACTGGCTGCCTGTGGTTTTTCGGGTGCGTTTCAAGGTCCTGATTACTATCTTTAAAGCGCTCCATGGCACAGGACCTAGTTACTTGCGGGATCGCATCCTCCCACATACATCCCTGCGGCCAATTCGCTCTCACAGGGAGGGCCTTCTCCAGGTGCCGTCCACTAGGCAATGCCAGCGGGCGGCGCCAAGGAATAGGGCCTTCTCTGTGATGGGCCCAACCCTCTGGAATGACCTCCCCCCCGACATTAGAACCACCATGGACTTCCGCTCCTTCCGACAAAAATTGAAGACTCACCTGTTTCGATTAGCTGGCCTGGCATAACTATAATTGTTTACAACTGCTACCTCCTGGAAGTATACTCTCAACTGGTTATTTTAAGGGAAATGTTTTAAATATAATTGATTTTAGGGCTTTTAGAGCCATATTTTATTCTTCTATACAGTTCTTTTAATTTTTAACCTCCTCCATGTGTATATGTATATTTATATTTATATTTATATTTGTACTTATTATTTGTTATGTGTTGTGTGGACTGTACACCGCCCCGAGTCCCTTTTGGGAGAGGGGGCGGTTTAGAAATGCGAAGAATAAATAAATAAATAAATGTGTAGTGGTATAGTGGTGTGTAGGACTACCATATTTGATAAGACGCTTGCTCCTGGGGAGGAAAGCTATGGCAAATCTAGACAGCACACTAAAAAGGAGAGACATCACCCTGCCAACAAAAATGTGTCTAGTCAAGGCTATGGTTTTCCCAGTTGCAATGGATGGCTGTGAAGGTTGGATCATAAGGAAGGCTGAGCGCCAAAGAATTGAGTCCTTTGAACTATGGTGCTGGAGAAGACTCCTGCAAGTCCCTTGGACTGCAAGGCGAACAAACTGGTCAGTCCTAGAGGAGATCAACCCTGACTGCTCTTTAGAAGGCCAGATCCTGAAGATGAAACTCAAGTACGTTGGCCACTTAATGAGAAGGAAGGACTCCCTGGAGAAGAGCCTGATGCTGGGAACGATGGAGGGCAAAAGAAGAAGGGGACGGCAGAGAATGTGGTGGCTGGATGGAGTCACCGAAGCAATCGACATGATCTTAAATGGACTCCAGAGGATGGTAGAGTACAGGAAGGCCTGGAGAATCCATGGGATTGTGATAGATTGGACACGACTTCGCAACTAACAACAACAACCATATCTGATGGCAGAAATCCAGCTGGACAGTAGATGGCAACAAAAAGTGATTGGTTGGGTATCTCTTGGTGACTTCTAGATGAGAATCTAGAGGCCACCTTGATTTTCTGCTGTTCTTAGCAGGTGTAAGTGAAATAATAATTTGTACATGTGTGAGTTAGAAACTTCTTAACTCTTGTAAACGTGCACTATTTGCTGGCAAACTAATTCTACTAAGTAGTTATTCAGTCAAAAATATCAACCGTGTATCTACTCAGCTTTTCACGTACATACTCATAAACATGCAGACTGATGGACATGCATATATAAAACTTTACATGTGCTCAAATTTATTGGGAGGGGGGGTTATTGTTTTCAATTGGTGTTTGCAAGGACAAAGCCGAGCACTGCTCAAAATTTAGATGTTTTGTCTCTGTACATAATATTCTATTTGCCTTTCCTGATTTTTAATTTCATCAAATGGGACGTTTAACTTAAATTTAGTCATTTTCCTGTTGAGAAGTTGTGGGAGTGATGCCACAAATTTCTTATTTACATCAACATTAGTTCAGGCTCTTCCTTGCCTCTTTTCCCTGCCCTCTGCACATCAGTTGCCTTCCTTCTGGAGTGTCTTCAGGAAATGGCCAGAAAAGTCAGGATGGCAGCCACAAGAAACACAACAAAGAATGTTCTTTCTGCGCCAACTCAGAAAGCTTAAATTGCCCAAGGAGCTGCTGATACAGTTCTACAGAGGAATTATTGAGTCTGTCATCTGAACCTCCATAACTGTCTGGTTTGGCACTGCAACCCAACAAAACAGACACAGACTTCCGAGGATAATTAGAACTGCAGAAAAAACAATTGCTACCAACCTGCCTTCTACTGAGGACCTGTACACTGCACGAGTCAAAATATCTACAGACCCTTCACATCCTGGACATAAATTGTTCCAACTCCTACCCTCAAAATGACGCTATAGGGCACTGGACACCAGAACAACTAAACACAAGGACAGTTTTTAGGCCATCACTCTGCTAAACAAATAATTCCCTCACCACTGTCAAACTATTTACTAAATATGCATTATTATTGTTACTATTAATCTTCTCATCGTTCCTATCGCCCATCTCCTCCCACTTATGACTGTATGACTGTAACTTTGTTGCTTGTATCCTTACGATTTATATTGATTGTTTCCTAGTATGATTTGATTGCTTATTTATATCCTATCACTATCATAAAGTGTTGTACCTTATGATTCATGACGAATGTATCTTTTCTTTTTATCTACACTGAAAGCATTTGCACCAAAGACAAATTCCTTGTGTGTCCAATCACACTTGGCCAATAAAGAAATCTCTTTTGCTTTCTCTTTCTCTTCTCTTCTCTTCTCCTCTCCTCTCTTATTCCATTCCATTCCATTCCATTCCATTCTATTCTACTCTTTCCTATTCTATTCCATTCCATTCTTAATCCTATTCTCAATACTATTCTATTTTATTCCTTTCCATTCCATTCTTAATCATATTCCTAATTCTATTCTATTCCATTCTTAATCCTAGTCTTACTCCTATTCTATTCCATTCTTAATCCTATTCCTAATTCTATTCTATTCCATTCCATTCTTAATTCTATTCTATTCTATTCCATTCTTAATCCTAGTCTTACTCCTATTCTATTCTATTCCATTCCATTCCATTCCATTCTACAAGAGCGGGACCAAAGCTGCACCTGGCGTTCTTTTTTAATGTACTCTGCAGCAATGGCATCTATTTGTGATGGTGGCAAATATCTGTAGCTCGGGTGTAGGTGGCGGTTAGGTGACATCTTCAGCAGAGGTTAGGGGTTTCTTACAGCATCTGTGCAGAAATCAGGGTCATCCTCCTGATTTGCATTGCCAGGAGTGACATCTGGATTGCTTTCTCTCCCCCCCCCTCCTTTCCATGCCATGCCAGTTCTTCTCTTCTGAAATTTTCCCCTTCCATTCTGCATTTTTCCGTTTGCCTAAATTTGCTTTGAAGAAGGAAGACAACAAAAACAAAACAATGAGCTCTCTCTCTCTCTCCCCAAACATCCTCGGTCCCTCTCGCTCTCCCCGCCTTCCCCCCCATCCCCTCCTCCTCGCGATGCCCATGTAGTCGGAGGCATTGGATGCACACAAATGAGGGGCAAAGAAGAGGGATGCTTGTTTCTGTGCAACATTGCCTGCGGTTTGTGTGTGTGTGTGTGTGTGTGTGTGTGTGTGTCCGCCGAGGGCTTTTGTCAAGCTGTTTCCCTCCCCCAGACGGTGGGTTTTTTTTTCCACAGGGGGACAGTGGCTTATTGTTAGCCCCCCTCCTGACAACCACTCCATCCAAATACCCTTCGTGTGTGTTGGGGGGGGGGGGTTTGCTGGCGAAGCAAGGCAGCTCAATTTGCATTTGTTCCAGTCACAAAGGTTTATAGGTCAGGGGAGGCTGGCTGTCAACCGAAAACCACCATTCCCAGCCCCAGCCCATTCTTCTATGGTTGTCAGGAATGTATATTTCTTCCCCACCATGAATATATGATGGCGCGGGGTCTGAATGCGCTTTGTTCCTCCGGAGCTTGGTACCAGCTGGGACTAAGATGGAGGACGTGGCTTGGTGCCAACTCGGCTCTTTCAGCCCTTCCCTCCTTCAGTGCCTCCCTGGTGCCCACCCGAAGAGGCAGCCGCAGCCGCGTCGGTACCCGCCGAGGCAGTCAGGGGGCGCCCTTCGTGCCTCGCTCCTTCTGCAAAACGGTGCCAGCTTTGCATTAGCTGCACTTGTGAGGGAAGGCAGCCGTGTGTGTGTGTGGGGGGGGACTTTCTGGGTCGGCTGCTGCTTTTTCAGCTGAGCGAGGATGGGGAAACGGGCCTTCAGTCTTTTTTTCAGGGAAGCCGGAGACTGTATTTTGTTTTATGCAATTCATTCGTGGGGGAGTTTGCCTTAGGAAAAATCCCTTTGAGGATAGATAGAAGATGCTCCTTGTATCTAATGATAAGATATACTCTTGGGTGGGTTTATTCAATAGCATATGAAACATTGGGGGAATTGGTGTGTTTTTTTTAAAGTATCTTTTAAATATCTTCAAACTTTTAAGGTTTGGACAGTGGGACTTGGAATGGGAAAAAAAGGTGTGTGTGTGTGTGTGTGAGAGAGAGAGAGAGAGAGAGAGGGAGGGAGGGAGGGAGGGAGGGAGAGAGAGAGAGAGAGAGAGAGAGAGAGAGAGAGAGAGAGAGAGAGAGAGAGAGAGAGAGAGAGAGAGATTTTAACCAGCCAAGTGCCAGGCAGATGAAGAGATGCTGAAACAAGATGCTACTGATTATTATTAGATTCTCACAATAGGTTTTGATTGAAAATGGGGTTTCGTTGCTTTTGGTCTTAAGGAAGGGGTCCTTCTCCGGAGTGGGTGAAGATATCTCGGTTTCAGGGGCAAGGATCCATTCATCCCGCATCTGTGTGTCTGAGATGTGCTGTTCCCCCCCAATTTCTCTCGCGCATCAACATCTGCCCAGCCTGGAGTGTAATGCCCCCATTTAAATGCAAACGCCGACTCCTGAATCCACTTGAAAAAGGCATCCTGCAGAATGCAGATGGAGCTTCTACTCAGAGGCTTCAGGAGAGAGGCTGGCTAAATCTCGTTTTTGATGTCTCCCTTTGAAATAGGCAGGGAATCCCATTTAAAGACCTGAATCTCTGCCAAAGATTGATTAGCATTCAGGCAGTGTCTTGAACCCTTCAGCCAAACTCCCCGCCATCCACCTCCAGCAAATGTTCAGGTACAATTGCCTGATTGTCTCTGGTAGTGTCAGCCAGGCCTGGAGAAATTCTGGCCACTCTTTCCTTAAACATCTTTCTAGTTCCAAGCAAATTAATTTGTGTGCGTGTGTGTGTGTGTGTGTGTGTGTGTGTGTTATGGTCGAGCATGAAATCTTACTGCAAGATGCGGTGGCTATTTTATTTATGCATTTTTATGTGCCCTTTTATTTGCCTGAATAGCAGCAGGCAGTTTACTGTACGCAGAGATATATATATATATACTTATATTTTTAAAAAAACCTCTGAAATATTCTGAATCTTTTAGGTATCATTTAAAAATATGCACTTTTAAAATATACACACATATCCCTTTTACTGTAACTAAGACAGTCATTTGGTCATTGTGTACAGCTAAGTCTGTAGTCCTATACATACATGAGCTCTCAGAGTGAAATTTCATACAATTCAATGCATTTTAAAACTTAGCCTTGTGAATTATCCTAATCTAACTCAGATAGACACTTGATGGCATTCTAGTGCTGGATGATCAACTAGTTAAGAATATTTAGAACCAGCAACTATCAAAATAAGGGTGATTTTATTTAAATGTAAAAGAATATTTTCATAGCGCTGTATAAGAAAAATACTTTTCAATGTAAGATAGTTTATTATTTATTTATATGGCATCTCTCTGCTTAAAAATGATCTTTCCTCAAGATAATGCATAGTAGCTTTTATTGCTATTAAATTCCAAATTATTGCTATACCTTTCTCCAAAACCACACGGACATGAAGCTTATCCTTCTCTCAGTCAGTACAAAATAATGTAATCTATTTTTTTAATAACAACTTTCTCTTACCACAGATAAATTTTCAGAAGGAAAACTCCCCACATCCAGCACATTTATCTTCCAAGTATTTGTGCCTATCCTAAAGAAACCACTTCTGACAATCAGTACAGATAATTCCACATTAAGTTACATGCTTTCTGTGTGATTCCTAGTTTTGCAGATTGGGCTTCTTATCTGATAATAAAATGATGGGTTCCAAACTCTTTAATTGTGGTATGGGACTTGCTGTGATTCATTCTATTTGCAGAAGGAATAGAATAGAATAGAATAGAATAGAATAGAATAGAATAGAATAGAACAGAATAACAGAGTTGGAAGGGACCTTAGGGGTCTTCTAGTCCAACACCCTGCTTAGGCAGGAAACCCTACACCACTGCAGACAAATGGATATCCAACATCTTCTTAAAAACTTCCAGCGTTGGAGTATTCACAACTTCTGGAGGCAAGTTGTTTCACTGATTAATTGTTCTCACTGTCAGGAAATTTCTCCTCAGTTCTAAATTGCTTCTCTCCTTGATTAGTTTCCACCCATTGCTTCTTGTCCTACCCTCTGGTGCTTTGGAGAATAGCTTGACTTCCTCTTCTTTGTGGCAGCCCCTGAGATATTGGAAGACTGCTTTCATGTCTCCCCTAATCTTTCTTTCTATTAAACTAGACATACCCAGTTCCTGCAACCGTTCTTCATATGTTTTAGCCTCCAGTCCCCTAATCATCTTTGTTGCTCTTCTCTGCACTCTTTCTAGAGTCTCCACATCTTTTCTACATCGTGGCGACCAAAACTGGATGCAGTATTCCAAGTGTGGCCTTACCAAGGCATTATAAAGTGGTATTAACACTTCACGTGATCTTGATTCTATCCCTCTGTTGATGCAGCCTAGAACTGTGTTGGCTTTTTTGGCAGCTGCTGCACACGGCTGGCTCCTATTTAAATGGTTGTCCACTAGGACTCCAAGATCCCTTTCACAGTTACTACTATTGAGCAAGGTACCACACATAATGTACCTGTGTATTTTGTTTTTCTTGCCTAAATGTAGCACCTAAAGGAAATCCCCTTTGGAAAATTGCCCAACCCAACAGACTTTCTTTTAGATCTCAGTGTAAATTTAATTCTGACCTCCTTCGATACAGTGGTCCTAACTGGACCCTCTTCTACTCAAACTGAATCCATGTTAGCTACCTGTCACATCTTGTATAGGTAGACTTAGTGTTAGATTGGGTAATAATGGATAGGCACACACAGTCTTAACGGTAACAACAGCTCTTTATTAAGTACAACAAGTGAGAACAATCCAGTGAAGGTTGAGTCTGACAGCAGCCCTTTTATAGGGAGCTGTCAGACCCTTCGACCAATAGGATTAAACCTCTGTTCCCGCCAGAACAGAGGACCTTGGTGGAAACCACTGTAGTTAGAGCAACCTACATTTAGTGATCTTCGCAGTTACAACGGCACTGAAAAATTGACTTATGACCATGTTTCACACATAACCCTTGTTGCATCCCCATGATCACGTTATCAAAATTCAGACACTTGGGAGCTAACTCGTATTTATGATGGTTGCAGAGTCCTGGAGTCACATCTTTTGCGACCTTCTGACAATTGAAGTCAGTAGGAAGCCAGATTCACTTAACGACCGTGTTACTAACTTAACAAGTGCAGTGGTTAAGAGCTGTGGCAAGAAAGGTTGTAAAAGGAGACAAAACTCACTTAACAAATGCTTCACTTAGACCAGGGGTGTCCAAACTTGGCAACTTTAAGACTTGTGGACTTCAACTGCCAGAATTCCCCAGCCTGTCAAGTCTTAAAGTTGCCAAGTTTGGACACCCCTGACTTAGACAGTAGACCGAGCTGGCCTGAGTTCAAAGGAGACTCACCTCAAATGGCCAGGTAGATAAAACTTTAAATGGGGGGAGGATAAGTCCAAGTGGAATGGCTGAAAGAAGTCAAGATGGCGGCTTAATGGTGCCGTTATGGCTGCCATTTTAGCTTTTAAACCTTCCTCCCTGCTGATACCCAATCTTCTCTGATTCCCACAAAGGAGACCAGTTTTGAATCCAATTTAAATTAAAACGCTCTCTGAAAGACAGAGCAAGTCTTTTCTCTTGAGGATTGAATTCTTACAATCCGACAAGGCCTAGGTATTTATAAAGATGGTTTTATTAATCGTTGGAACTCATTTTTGTTGAATTATGTCTGGTAATAAGGCCTCAGCATACACAGCCGCCTCTGCTGAAACAGGGGAGAGATCCGCCAAAGAAAATGGATCTTGGAGCGAACGATATGATGCCAATTATCAACCTTTTTAATCAGCATGTCGTTTGGGCTCCCCCACCCCAAAGTGACCGTGTCATAGACTGGAATAGGGGTGGGTGGGTGGGGAAATATTATTTTCACGGCCACAAAGGGGGCTTTAAATCACACAAAAAAACCAGACATTCGATTCATTGCCCGCAGACAGGTCCGGTCAATTGCCAGCCTCTTTGGAAAGGGGCTGAATGGAAGGTGAAGTCTCAGACAGAGGCCTCTGGATGCCAAGGCGGCAACTGGTTGCTTTGGGATTAGCATTTTCGCCTGCTCCCCGGTGCCAAGGGCTGGTTTTTGTGAGCCTGATCATCGATGAGCAGAAGAGACAGAGCCACAAAGGAGGCTCTTGGCAGGGGAAGGAGGGAGGGAGGGAGAGGCCATCAAGGCTTTCTCTGCCCTTCTCCGCTTGGGAAGGGCGAGGAGACATTGGAAGTGGGCTGTTGGCGAGGCTGAGTGGGGGGGGGGGTGTTGAGTGCTCTGGCTTTTCTCTCCTGGAGGAAACAATGGTCCCTGAGTTGCTGCAGATCTTCATATCCATCACCAAGGACGGGTCCCGTTTCTCTTAAGAGTCCCAAAAAGCAATTGAAAAAGGAAAAGAAAACACACACACACACACACACACACAAAATAGGCAACAAAGCTCTCGGTGCAAAGGGGTTTTCTAGTTTGTTTCCAACTGCGTGCCGTTTGCCGGACAGGCCTTCACAATTAAGACTTGCTTCTTCTGCCGGGCTCGGTTCCCATTGTGCTTTGTGACTGTGGCAGGAGACGCCGTTCCTCTTGACATTCTGCAAAAGTTTATTTCGTGCGGCAATCTTTGGGGCCGTTTCTATTCTTTCAACATCTCAACAGACGGGAAAAGCTTTGCAACTTGGAGAGGACCAAGCAGGAGTTTGAGGGAAGGGAAGAATGGAGGGGAGGGGGGGAGGGGTTGCTTACTCCAATCAGCCTGGTTAGGCTTAAGTTTAAATAAACCAATATTGCAA
>NC_138553.1:75625861-75646688 GCF_964273705.1 Natrix helvetica
GCACCTAAAAATGCAAGTAGAAAAAATAGTGACCACTTTAATGGGAAGGTAACAGTGTTCCATGCGCCTTCGGCATTTAGTCATGCCGGCCACATGACCACGGAGACGTCTTCGGACAGTGCTGGCTCTTCGGCTTTGAAACGGAGATGCGTACCGCCCCCTAGAGTCGGGAATGACTAGCACGTATGTGTGAGTGGAACCTTTACCTTTACCAGGATTTTGAAGTAGGCCCTACCAGGCACCAGCACAGTGATGTCAGGATTGGGGCTACTTTGCAAGGTTGGGGTTGACTCACCCACTACCTAAAAATGGAGCAAAAATGGCAGTCAACATTATTAGTAGAAAGATGGAATCTGAGGCTTTTTAGCCTGGAGCAAAAAAATAAGGAAAAGCACACTAAAGATATTCCCATCTCTTAAAATGTTAAAACCAATGATCATCAAAACTCAGTGCAGAGATTCAGGAAGGAAAATACATACAGTAGTCAAATGATAGTAATTGCTGCCATCCAAGGTAAGAATGGCCACCGATATAACTGATTTTGAAAGGCGAGGGACCCATGAAGAAACAAGGAGCATTCCTTAATTATCAGCTGATGGGGAGCAGCAGTGGAAAAGGACAATTGGTTAGTTCACAAACCATCATCTTGGACAATCCTTGACCAGCACCTGTTTGATGTGGGAATTCCTTAGCCCAAAACACACTAGAAAGTTTCAGACTGGCAGCACATTTTTTTGTTGTTGTTGCTGTTGTTGTGCAGGGGAACTCTTGAAAAAGCAAAATATTCATGGAAGCCTTTGCTTAGACCAGCGATTCTCAACCACAGTGTTAGAATATTCATGACTGGGAAAGACATGGGAACAAGGTCAGCCAATGAATAGGCATAGCAACTAAGTCAGCCAATGGGAGAAAATAGATCTGAGTCTGTGCAGAGAATTGAAACAGAAACTTAAGCAGTCTGCTGCTCTGAGAAGTAAACTAGCAGTCTGTCTGGGCTTGTCTGCTGAAATGAAACTAACTGCTTGTGTTTGCCTGTAACTCTCCTGCCTTGCGTTTACTTGGAAGAACCACCTGTTAGTATTGTACATTTATTCATCTATTATTATGTATATAAAGAAGTCAATGAATCCAGCTGAATCAGTTACCTGTGTGTGCTTTCTGGATTTGAATTTATGCAACAAACTCTGACCCACAGTCATTTTAAGTTATGTGAACTTCAACTCGCAGAATTCGAGCCAACATACTGGCTGGAGAATTCTGGGAGTTGGAATCCATCCATCTTGAGTTGCTGAGTTTGAGAAACGCTGGTTTAAATGAACAATCTCCTAACATAATTGCCCCAAAATGAACTCTCACCGATGTCAACAGCAAAATTATTTTTTTAAATTCCCACCATTATATAAATGCCCATCCTGTTGGAAATCAGGAAACATTGACTCAGCCTTCCATCCTTCCAAGGTCGGTAAAATGAGGACCCAGATTGGGGGCAATAGGCTGACTCTATAAACCACCTAGAGAGGGACATAGCAGCACTGTGAAGAGGTATATAAGTCTATTGCTATTCAGGGGGGAGCAGGTGGTGAAGAAATTAAAAAGTGGCTTCCACAACCGTGTAAAACCCCACCCCATTTTAATTGTGTATAGTGCCTGTCAACCAAACTGGAGCTTTGATGTCATGGGTGTAGCTGCCATTTTGACTCTTTTGACCTCCCCCCTGCAAATCCCCCCCCCCCGGTATAAATGAGCCCTATCGTAACTGCCGACAAAGCCTGTGTATTTTACGGTCGTGTGAATGAAACTGAGCAGACGTTGGTGGCTCGATTCCAATGGATGGTGAGTGAGAATTTTCAGGGTGGGTGGGAGGCGATGGAGGAGTCAGTGGCCTCCTTTTCCCACCCCCTCCCCCACCCCCACATTTCAGGAGAGGCCATTACAATCCTACAAAGAAGAGCGGGGACCTTTTGCCTCTGCCAAGTTGTAAGGTGATTCATAGCACCTCCATTTTTGTACCTGTCACAAACAGATTTCAAAAGAAATAATAAAAAAAATGTTAATAATTACATGGTTCAACCATTAGATTACAAAATCCCAAATTTGTACACATTTGTGGAAGATGCCCAAAGATAACTGACCTTTGGGCAACAAGTTGTTTTCTCAACTACCAGCAATTATACAGGTAGATATTTCTCCATGACAAGGACAATCTGTCCTTAACTTGACTTTTCAGGTCTTCAAAGGGAATTAGGAAAAGGTCATTTTGACCAATCACAGATGGAGAAGTCTTTTCTGGATGGATGGACGGACAGACAGATGGACTAAGAGACAGATGATAGACAGACAGACAGATATAGTTTGGAAAATTCAGCTACTTTTGAGGCTAACGCTCTATTTTCTTTTGAACGTGTTTGTGAAACCCCTAGAAATGTAGCTTGAATTGATACCCCAAAAAGTGGCAGTTGGGAGGAGGAACATCTTCCACATTTTGATGTTGCTGCGAAGGAGATGCCATCGCACACATTTCACGTTCTGAAATTTCTCATCCGCAAAAGATTCGTCTCTCTGCGTGTCAAATGTTATTCGGGTGTCAAATATAGGAAAGTCTTCCTCCAAAGCCTCCCCACCACCACCACCCAAAAAATCCTCTAATGAAAAGCAACGTCCCCAAAAATTCAGGCATGGAAAATTCAGAAGGATCCAGAGTTTAGGGAATTGAGCAATGAAAAGATTCCAGGAGGATTTGCAATCCTCCAAAAGAAGAGCGCGGACCTTCGGGCGCCTTCATTTCACCCTGCACCGGTCCAGCCCTTCAGAGAGGCGTCTCTGGCACAGCCGCGGGGGTTGCGCCCCCCCAAACTGCAGCAAAGACCGCAAGCCCGGCTCCCTTTCCTTCCTACAACCCCCCCCTACACACACACACACACACACTCCCCGGGTTGCGTGCATTGGGCAGCGCGAATCCTGCATCTCCCTCGCCTGCTCTAAATAGCTTGTTGCTTTTCCCGGGCAAGCAGGCGCGCAGAACTTCTCCGGCTAGAGACAGTTTCCACGACGCCTGGGTTCTCTCTCTCCCCAAGGCAGGAGGGACAGGACAGGCAGGCAGAGAAGGGACGGGGGTGTCACCGTGGCCCCCAACACTGCAGCCGGCATCCCGGCGCAAGGACTGAGGGGGTTGCCTTGCGCTCCTTTGACGAGGGAGGCGTCCGCGCCCGCTGCCCGAAGCCGCGGTGACTGTCTGCAGGAGGGAGGGGAGGGCAGGGGAAAGTGGGGAGGGGGAGAGAAAGAGAGAGAGGCGGCTTCTTTGCCCTGGCCTGACACCAGCCTGGAGGGAGCGGACTTGGCAGCTTGCCAGACGCCCCCATTCCCCAGCCCAGTGATAAGAGCCGCGCAAAAGGCGCCCCCCTCTCCCGGCAAGATGACCGTTGTTTAGTCTGCGCCGCAGCCTTTTCGGGCATCGGGTCAGAGGGCGCCTTGCCAGGCCGCAGCTGCTTCTGCTGGGAGAATGGGCAGTCTGGAGACTGCCAGGGGGAGCAAATACAAATACAATAGCAGAGTTGGAAGGGACCTTGGAGGTCTTCTAGTCCAACCCCCTGCCTAGGCAGGAAACACCCTATACTGTTCCAGACAAATGGCTATCCAACATCTCCTTAAAGACTTCCAGTGTTGGGGCATTCACAAATTCTGGGGGCATGTTGTTCCACTGATTAATTGTTCTCACTGTCAGGAAATTTCTCCTCAGTTCTAAGTTGCTTCTCTCCTTGATTAGTTTCCACCCATTGCTTCTTGTTCTACACTCAGTTGCCTTGGAGAATAGCTTGACTCCCTCTTCTTTGTGGCAGATATTGAGTGGGAAGGGGCAGTGGAAGCAGAAACCTAACAGACACATCTAGGCTTCCTCTGGCCCCCCAGGAAATGCTACTCTTGAGATGCACACTATACACACACTACACAGACAAGACAAACACACCCACACCTGCCTTGGAGGAGTCTTAGTATTAGTATTATTGAATGTTCAGTTGGCTTAGTTTCATTTTTTAATGAATAAAGTATATAATAATATCTAAGAATGTTACAAAACACATAAAGAAATTGCAGCTTCCTGCAATAACACCAGCGGAAGTGCAAAAAAACTCGGAACATCGTATATTTTAAGAAGGTATTTGGTTGATATCTAGGACGCTGGCAGCAACCTGTGTCAACCATCAGCACCAGTTAACAATATATGTGACACATCTTTAAATGTTCACTTGACTTGAGTTTCATGTTCAATGCAAAGAAGAAATAATAACAGTGATACCCATTCTCATTGGGGCACTTGGTACCATGTCCAAGAATGTTACAAAACACATCAAAACAATGCAGCTTCCAGCAATAACACCAGCAGAACTGCAAAAAACTGTGCTACTGGGAGCATCATATATTTTAAGATACTTGGTTTATACCTAGGACGCTGGTAGCAACCCGTATCAACCACTAGCACCAGTCAGTGGTATTTGTGACACATCTTTAAATGTTCACTTGACTGAGTTTCATGTTTAATCATTAAAAGAAATAATAATAATTAATAATAATAATAATAATATAATAATAATCGTATATTTTAAAAAGGTACTTGGTTGATATATGCGGCAAGGAAAAATGGAAAAAACAGAAGGAATAGAACTGGGAAATGGAAATAGAGTGAAGGCATTAGCAAAGGATGATGGTTACAAATACCTAGGCATATTGGAAGTAGATAACATCTTGAATGGAAAAGTCAAAGAGTCAACGCAAAAGGAATACATCAGGAGGGCCTGCAAAATATTAAAATCAAAGCTGAATGCTGGAAACATAATTAAAACCATTAATACATGGGCAGTTCCAGTGATACGCTACTCAGCTGGAATCATCAACTGGGCTCTGGCTAAACTGGAAAACCTGGACCGGAAAACACACAAACTTTTGAATATGTACCACGCTTTACATCCACGAAGTGACATTGACAGGTTGTACCTGCCAAGAAAAATAGGGGGCAGGGGGCTATTGCAAATCCATCAAACTAGAAGAAGAAAAACAAAGTTTGAATGATTATGTGAACCAAAGTACAGAAAAATTGCTGCAGGCTGTGAAAACGGAGAACAATATAAAAACAACAGAAACAAAGGCAGGATATAAGGAAACACAGTTGGATGACAGATTAAATGGATGGGAAACCAAAGTTTTGCATGGACAGCACTTGAAAAACATTGAAGGAAAATGTGATGACAACTTGACATGGACATGGCTTAAGATGAGAACCATCAAGAAAGAAACGGAAGGTTTAATACCGGCTGCTCAAGAACAAGCACTGCAAACTAATGCCATGAAAGCAAAGATACAAAAATCCACCGACAATCCAAACTTGACTTTGCAATGGCAAAGTCGAAACTGTTTCACATTTAATATGTGAATGCAGCAAAATCGCACAAACTGATTACAAAGCTAGACATGACCGAGTTGCTAAATTAATCTACTGGTCATTATGTAAAAAATATGATTTATCCAAATCCAGAAAGTCATGGTAACATAAAGTGTAAAAAGTTATTGAAAATGAGTAGAGGACTTTCAAATACAGATGGATCATCATTTGGAACATAACACACCAGATATCACAGTTGTCAAAAACTTATTGACATTGTGGTACCAGGAGATGCCAGAGTCTAACAAAAAGAACTGGAAAAAATCATTAAATACCGCAACCTGGCCATCAAAACTACGCGATTATGGATAAAACATGTAACAATGATACCCATTGTCATCGGGGCACTTGGCACCATGTCCAAGAATTTTATAAGATACATCAACAAATTTGCATTTCCAGCGGAAATGCAAAAAACTGCGCTACTCGGAACATCTTATATTTTAAGAAGGTACTTGGTTGATATCTAGCATGCTGGCAGCAATCCGTATCAACCATTACCACCAGTCACTGGTATTTGTAATGCATTTTTGAATGTTCAGTTGACTGAGTTTCATGTTTAATGAATAAAGTATCTAATAATAATAATAATAATTCTTTATTGTCAGCGCACAACATATGTACAATGAGATTGGTTGAGCTCCCTCAGTGCACCCCCCAACACAATACAACTCACAGTGAAGACAAAAAAAAAAAGAACAAAAATATCCCTAACCCAAAAAATCATATTAACAAACACCCAGTCCCATTACAACAGTGTGAACATGTTACTTGTTGTAACGGCCCTGCACATCCACTGGGTGAGGAAAACGCGCCTTTCCTGCTGCCAGTGGCCACCTCCCCGGTTGGCTTCTCCCGGGCCCCGAACAGGGCGCCTGGCTTGCGGGAGGAGGGGGGAGCAAAGAGATTGCACTGATACAGAAAAGGAGGGAGTGGATGAGTTGCTATTGTTGCCTTTGGCACTGAAAGGAAAGGAGCTGGGAGGTTGTCAGAAGAATAATTTGGGGTTCCAACTGGAACCGGGACTGTGCAAGAATAAATAAAAATGAGATTCCAGACAGCTGTGAGGAAAGAAGAAATATGTATTCCTAAAAGCAAAACAATTTGTCTTTATGGGCAGACTGCAGAGAAATGGGCGGGGGGGGGGGGGGGCAGCAGCAAGTTTTTATAGGGGGAGCTTGTCGAGGTGAAGTGCCTATGCGCTGATTCTAGGGTGACACTTTAGGGGT
Source organism: Natrix helvetica (assembly GCF_964273705.1). Taxonomy (NCBI): domain Eukaryota; kingdom Metazoa; phylum Chordata; class Lepidosauria; order Squamata; family Natricidae; genus Natrix; species Natrix helvetica. Next base: position 75,632,525 of record NC_138553.1, read on the forward strand.
GTGTATGTGTGTGTAGGTATGTTTGTTCTTGTGAACATGCAGTTCCACTAGGAGACATAATTTAATTAACCCTATGGTTGCAGACCTTATCCTTTGATATGTGGATTAGGTGTTGGTAATTTATTTGAGGAAGTTTACTAATTTTAGTTGATTAACTTAGTTTCAGTTTGACTGTCAATTATCTAGTGGAGACACTGGTTCTCAGACCATTGTGGATTCTGTTAACATTTTAAGGGAAGATGGAAACAGTATAAAGAATAAAATATATTCGGAGGTAAAACTTCTCACAAGGTCAGAAAAGTCAAAAGGGGGACTACAAACACGGCCACTACCAATGATGTGCATAGAAAGGGAATGCATTTTTGGCCGATTGCAGGCACCCCGGGAAGGGAACAATCTCAGGATGTGCTCTTCTATGGTTTTGCATCGTTCCCCTCACCCCAGTCACAAACACACCGACAGGTACAGTTGTGAGCATTGTTTCTTCTATCAGAAATGGTACACATATTAACTGGCAGTTGTGCGTTGTTCCTCTGTTGTGTTGATCTTTCAAAATCAAGAGAAAGTGAGAAGATTCCCAGGGAAACCAAAAGTTGTGTTGCTGCAGCTGAGGGTCTGGATACAACCCAACATACCCATTTATCAAAAATTGGCCTGTCTTACAAGTCCTCCTCCTGCATCCCCCCTCCTGGTTTCATTTGCTTATAAACTACAGGGATAGATTAAGTATGTGGAAAGATTGCAATGTCTCAGGGAAAAAGGGGGGGGGGGGGAGGTCGAGACATTGAAACTGAAAAACATCCCACTGGTGGAGCAGACAGCCGGACATATGTATGGGAAGGATGACTTTCGGTAGAGCCTGGTTTGGCCCAGAAAATTTTGGAGACCAGCTTTTATAAATGAAGAATAGATTAAATAGATTGTCAACAAATAACGCATTTTATAGACTGCTGTTGACACATCAGAGGTGGGTTGCTACCGGTTCGCACCGGTTCGGGCGAACTGGTAGTGGAAATTGAGACTGGCTCGCCGAACTGGTAGGGACGGCAGGCTGGGCATGTCCCCGGTTGCCCATGCCTTTGCCAGCATGTTTTCTACTCCTTTTTTAATGTTCTGCACATGCAAAACGGCAGTAACGCCAGCAACATCCTACCCCTCTCACACATTATGTTTACCTGAGACTGTTCCCACAATGTCTTTCCATTTTCAACTTTGAAAACGTCAAAGCAATGGTTCTCAACCTTTTTTTGGCCATGCCCCCCCACCAAGCATCTCTAAAATCCTGATCCCCCCTCCCCCCCGTGACATATAATTCTTATTTTACTCAAAAAGTGAACTCTACTCACACGGAGGAAGCCTAAAAGGTCATTAACTTGGTTTAAATAAGGTTCGCTTATTCTAATTAAGGCAATCCTGTTTACCAGTGAATGCATGCCTGTTTGGGAAAATCGGTTTCTTATTTCCCAGTGAAAGTAGCTGCACTTTTAGAAATATCTTTTTACAAATGTGCAAGAAGAATTTGATCCAAATTATACTTGTCTCATGTGTGTGCAAAACAGACGAATGACTTTCCCCCCCGCCCGAAGTGACACCCCCCCCCCATAGTAAATAGATTGAAGATATTCGGACAGGAAGAATGTAACAGTTTTATCAGAATGTTGTTGGTTTTTAAATCTTCCTAAACAGGGCAACAACAAGCACTTCATGTTACAAGTTTCTATTTTATAAATGGAAGGGGGGAAAGTGCTGTAAATTCTTGTTCAAGTTACTTGAAAATTAATTTCATTCCCTTTCATTGAGCTGCAAATAATAGCATCTGAGATGACTGTTGAAGTCCACATTTCTCCACAGAAATGTAGTCGAAATAATTAAATTTTGTTTATTAAATCTCACTCATTTCACAAATGTGTGAATAGTATGTGTGAACATTTTAAAAGCCATCTGCATATTGCAACTTTTTTCTCATGTGTTACTCTTTTTAGACTGGGGAGCAAAACCGTGATTGTTCCTTACACAAAATAATTTCCATCTTTTACTCTCTTTTCCTGGTTCAAACCTGCAACTGAACTCCATTCTCTCTGCTTGCTCATTTTAACGGTGCTACAGCCAACTTCACAAATGTACCATTATCAAAACATATTACAGGAATATCTGAAATTTTGCATAAGGCCCGTAAGTATTTTTCCTCTTTTTTTGCCCTTGCATTTCTCTGAAATATTTCTCCAAACTCATTTTCTTCCATTGCTTTCAGTCAGAAAGCACCGAATGGATTGGGCAGAATCTTTGTGAGACTCATCACAATCTTTGTGACCTCTTTATGTGTACAAACTAGTTTTTCTGGAGTTGCTCCTGGGCAAAAGGCGTAATATAAAAAGTGCTGACTTTGGAGAAGAGCTAATTATGGTATAAATGACTGATAAGCCTCCTTATATACAGTGCTGTAATCTTTTTTTTTAAAAAATCACTAAGGTTTCTTGGGAGAAATTTATCAAATAACGAGGCAGATAGTTATAGTTTATCCTGAATTATCTGGGATGAATGAGTGATGAGGTAACTTTAGTTAAATTTCTTGGAAAAATATGGTTGGGCACTCCGAGTGGCCCAAACTCTGTAAACAGCAGCATTTTTAACTCTTTATCCTTAAAATTAAAGGGAAAAAAATCTAAACAAGGGAGAAAAACCCATTAGGATTGAACCAAAATAAATGCTTTCTTGACAGAACAATAAACCAGTGGAATACTATCCTTCAGAAGTTGTGGGTGCTCCATCAATGGAGGCTTTTAAAAAGAGACTGAACAGTCAGACTAGAAGATCTCCAAGGTCCCTTCCAACTCTTATTCTCTTATTCTGATTTTGAATTATATAGGCCACACATCTTTTAAAAAAAACCTTTCTCTGTATTGTTTCAAACTAAAATGGAATAGAATCCTGCTGCTTTTCTCATAAGGAACTGAAATAATTCCATTTTCCTATCAGTTATGTATCTCAAATTTCATCAAGAAATTGAGGATGTACCTGCAATGATTTGGATTTTTTTTAAAAAAAATTCACTAATAATTTTGCGACAGACCCCAGGAAGGCTGGAGAGCTGGCAACCTTTTTGGTATTTAAAACAATGCATAAACTGACTGCCTCTCTAATTAATGGACCTATGAAGAAATTATGACTGTCTGTGCATTTGGCTTTTTTCCAGAATAATAAATAAATAAATAAATAATACACAGAAAAGCCTTATAATTAAAATTGTTTTGAATAGCAGTGATAATGAAGTCAAGTCATTTTCATAATACATTTAAATTGTATTCATATTCATAGTTTCATCAGCTGAAGTGCTTTTTTATACCTCCCTCCCCCCCAAAAAAACCCTACATTGCAGTAAGAGCAGTTTTTTAAAGATAAGCCAGCAATTACTTCCACATATTAATAAAACGGCAATGATCAAGTAATATTTGCATCATTAAATACTCATGTTTTTAAAAAGAATTAAATCTGCTGTTTTAAATTCCAGAACACCGGGATTTGTTTTATTATGTTGTAGGATACTGAATATGCAATAATAATAGATAGTGAATTACCTTTTTGTTAAAATTATAATTTGATACTGAAACTAAATTAGGGTTTGATGCCAAAATACTATCTCAATCCATAAAAACCTGTAATTGCCATGATTTCCATTAATATTTGCAGTTAATATTGTGGCATATTTCCTTGAAAGAGAGTGATGGAGAAACTATGTGAATTCTGCCGTAAAATATTCAGTTGATGTTTTATTATTTTAGATGTCTAAATTCACATTGGATCTGGATGAAATTAATTTACCCAAATGTCACACAGATATTGTGTGCACAAGATGAAAGGAGATGCTGAACCTTGGATGGTAGTGTGGCAAATTTACTTCCAGTGAATCTGGTTAAAATCAAATTTAAATTCAGCTGTATTGAATGCATTTTGACTGGAACAAGATCTCTAACTATAAACACCTCTTCTTCTTGTTAATGGCTGAAAGCAGATTTAGTACAATTCAAATCACCCTTATCACTTCCTTCTCTCCTCTTTTATATATTTTTAGTCATTTTACAAGTACCAAATAGTTGTGGATGCGTGCAGAAGGCTTAAATAAAACTCTTTCCCACCCACAGTTTTTCTCTCTTTCATTTTTGGGTGGTGGGCTGGGGTTACAACACTGTGCTAAAGGAACAGATCTGGAGAAAGTGCAGCTTCCAATATTTTTTTTAATTCCTTGGGTAAATGGCAGTTGACCCCTGCTAGTTCTTAATGAAAATGGTTGGTCTGTTGTCATTGTTCTCCAAAATCCTTACAACTACTTGCTTGAGGAAAAGGTCTGGATATCAAGGAGACTTTATTCATAGGAGTTTGGGGTTCACACACATGGAGACATGAAGTTGCTAGGCTAGTGACCATCTCTCTCTATAGGAGTTGCTTTTGAATGAAACTGTGGTTGGACTTCTTAAATTACCACTTATTCACTTTTTAATCCAGTGTTTCTCAACCTTAGCAATTCTGGACTTCAGGTCCCAGAATTCCTCCGCCAACTGGTTTAAACACTGTTTTAAAATAAATACCACGTTGCAGAAATTCTTGGCCTTTAGGAATTAAGGCTGACACTGGTTTTGAATACCCTCCTGGATACATGGTGAATTTGTCCCTGTATGTCCAGCTTTTTAAATATATCATTTTCGGCAGAATTGAATGGTTTTTATTTATTTTATTTTAATTTATTTAAAAGCTGGGGTGAAGCATTTCCTGTTGTTTGTTTTAAAACAACAGGGACTACCTTAGCTGTTGTCGATTTTAAATTCACACTGGAACCCACTTTTACACAAAAGTTCCATGCCAGTTTTTTGGCTGGGTTTGGGGCTGTTTTAAAGCCATTTTCTGGGTAGTTTTCAGCAATTTTCCAGGCCGTTTTCCGGCCAGTTTTTGGGCCATTTTCAGGCTATTTTTGGGCTGTTTTCGGGCCAGTTTTGGGCTGTTTTCCATGTGTGCACTGGAAACCAGAAAAACAGCTGTCGACAGCACATGTGCCCATGGAGAAAGCTCTGTGTGCCACCTCTGGCACTCGTGACATAGATTCGCCATCACTGTCATAGGATATATAATCAATAAATATTGTGACTGTAGTTCACTTGTACAAAAGGAACATATTTCAGTTCCTATTTAATTTTAATATATATGAAAACACTCTATGCTGTGGTTGTGAAACTATTTGATATAAGAAACTTCTCAATTGAGGTTTGATTGTTGTACGGTATATTTGTAGGAGGAAAAAAACAGCATCCATTATAAAGCTGAACATTGATATCCTCTTTCATAGCATGAGGTGGGTGAATTGACATTTTCATGCTTGAAAATCCTGTCAAAGATCTGGCTAGCTGTCCTCCCTGTGCATTTTTAAACTGGTCTTCCAAGATAATGGTCATTTCAATGAGCTTATAAGCCTCTATTCCGTAACGACAACCATGGTTACCACCTCTTTGCTAATAGCTAATATTGCTGAGTGAACCAAGATGAGGCCTACTCATACTTCAGTCTCAAAACATGAGGCCAGTTAAAATGGACATAGCATTATTTTTTTCCAGGAGCCCCTATTGAGAGAAAACTGCCTAATGGTGAAACATGGTGCAAACATTTCAGTAAGTTCTAACAAAACATTTTTCTCCCTTTAGCCTGCTATCCTAGCAAAAACTGTTGTTCTATTTTAGGATTTTAGGTTTGGGAGTGAATGGCTATTGCCAGGTTAAGCAAAGAGTGCAGATATCTGTAATAAATTTTAAATGGGCCCGAGCTGAGCTCAAAATAGCTTTTTATCAACCCTCCAGATCATTAGCAGTCACTGAAGATGCAACCTCTTTCTGGAGCACTTCCGTTGCTACCAAAATTGAGCTTACTGGGGTGCTTCTCCCCACTTCCCCTTGAGAACTCTAGCCATTCTTCTGTCTGTGTGTTGGGGAAATGCCCAACATTAAAAACAGCAACCAAAAATTTGACGGTTGATATAGAAATATTTTAAACATATAAATAAATGCAGATAAAAATTTATTCATAATGGATATTCACCACCACTATTGAAAACAATGTCAGTACGATACCAGAGAAGGAAGTTAGAGTTCAGAAAGATTTTTTGAAAATGTTATTAAAGGTCCAATTCTGAATCTCTCCACTTTTTTAAAACAAAAATATTCCTTTTATTATTTGTAAAATTTATCGGCTTAAATATCACCTTAAAATGGTCCAGGCTGTGAAATCCTGGTATAGGGAGCAAGGAAGATGAGGGCAGAAATACACAGGAACCGTTTACTAAACAAAGGGGGTTGAAACATTTTTTTATGTCCAGAGCAATGAGATAACATTCAGAAGCAGTTCAGATGGATCCCTGCCTGATTATCCAGCATGTAAGAAGTGGGATGAAGTCCAGCACCATCAGACGCGATGGATTCTGCTAGTGTAGCCAATCTTAATAAAATAAAGTTTTATTAAAGGTAAAGGTTCCCCTCGCACATATGTACTAGTCGTTCCCGACTCTAGGAGGTGGTGCTCATCTCTGTTTCAAAGCTGAAGAGCCAGCGCTGTCCGAAGATGTCTCTGTGGCCATGTGGCCAGCATGACTAAATGCCAAAGGCGCACAGAACACTGTTACCTTCCCACCAAAATGGTTCCTATTTTTCTACTTGCATTTTGTACGTGCTTTCAAACTGCTAGGTTGGCAGAAGCTGGGACAAGTAACGGAAGCTCACTCCATTACGCGGTGCTAGGGATTTGAACTGCTGACCTTTCTGATCGAGAAGCTTGGCATCTTAGCCATTGAGCCACCGCGCCCCTCTAAAGTTTTATTAAGGAAGTCTTAATAAAGGCCCTCTGCGTTTACAGGGGAATTCTTGGGACACCAGGATCCTTGCTAGACAGAATAAAATTTGGATTGAGATACTGCCTCACCAATGATGTCTCAAATTAATGCTAATAGACCAGTCTTCCAACACTGGAAAGATAAATTTACAGCCCAGTTAGACCTGATGTCACTGGAGAGTCATAGACGAGTTCCGGACATAGATGATTGATAGATGATTAGAATGAAATATGGAGATATATATAAATACAAAGAGGAACAAGTAAACACAGAGGAAAAGCCATTCTATACAGGAAGTCCTCAACTTACGACCTCAATAGAGTCCAGTGAGCAAGTGAATTTTGTCCCATTTTACGGTCTTTTTGCCATTGTTGTTAAATGAATCACTGCAGTTCTTAAACAAATCTGGCTTCCCCATTGATTTTGCTTGTTGGAAGTCAGCTGAAAAGGATACAAATGATGATCACATAACCCCACATAACTACAACCATCATAAACACATGCCGGTCGCCAAACACCCCAATGTCGATCACATGACCACGGCGATGCTCCGATGGTTGTAAGCAGGAAAACGGGTCATAACTCACTTTTCAGTTCCGTTGTAACTTCGTATGGTCACTAAATGAACGACTGTAAGTTGAGAACTACTTGTAGAGTATATCTGATTATTGTTATGGTTGTGGTAGTGCTTTTTTTCTTTTTTCTCATCTTCTCTTTCATTAAATATAGAGAATACAATAAATGCCTGAGATCTATCGAGTGAACGGATGTGAGAAAAATTCCCGAGTTTTGAGATGACTTGTTAGATTTACATCTGATTTTTCCTTCAGAATCATAAGTATGTAGTAGTACTTGTAGTACCTCCTGCTCTTTCCCTGCACAAAACAACCCTGTGAAGTTGACGGGGCAGAAGTCACTGGCTCAGTCACCCATTTCAGATGGTCAAAAGGGAGTAGAAAGTGTGACTCCTGAGGCAACATAAAAAGAAACTTACAATTTTATTTCGACTACTTACAAATCAGTGCATATAATGACGTTTTCAAAGATTTCAAAATTAAACCTGATTGCACTTAATAAAAAAAATAATACTTAAAATCTGTTTTAAAGTGCAAGTGCAAGCGGAGAATATTTTCAGCGGAGAAAATCGTTTTGAACAGTTAAGAAAAAGATTTAGGGTATACTTTTCTTAAGCATGGGAAAAAATTAGAATTAAGCTCAAGCACGTTCATCTACTACTTTCTTCGGGACGTAATGCCTAGGCCTGAGGTTTGCTTAAAAAAAAAAAAAGTCCAACAGTTATTCCTGGCTAAGGAGAGCAGCTCCTTGTCTGATCTCCCTCCCGGGGGATATGACCCTTTTAATGCTCTTTAGTTAATGTATTGGTGATCTTTACTTAGGCAAAATAAACAGTGTTGAGCTTTACAAAGAGAGGGTCATGCTCCGCGCATTGCACTCTGACCTCAGGGTTACGGCCTTTGTTCCCTTTTCAATGGGAATTGCTCTCTAAGGGCCATCACAAAATGGAGAACTAATTTGGGCCACGTGCTGGCATGAAAGGGAAAACGTTATCAGGATAACTTCATTGAAGTCTCTTCGGGTCTAACCTGGGCATGCAAAGAAATGAAAAAGCACGGCATGCTTCATGTTTCCTTGCAAATGTTGCGCATTCACTCACATTTCCTAGTTACGGCCAGAGCCTAAAGCTGATGAATGATCTATTCAAAGGTTTGATACAAATGTGATTTACAAAGCCGTTTTTGATGCGATGCAATCTGAAATTTCTGCAGAGAAATTCTTATTATTGTAAGTAATTTCTTATTATTTTAAGTAATAGTCCTGAATGTCAATTTATCACACCCAGCCTTCCAGTTTAAGTCTTCTGCTAGAAATTCAACATCTTATTATTGAAAGAGAATTGGGATGAGTTTCCAAAAGTATCACAGCACCTAATTTTTGCTCCTGCATACCCCAAAAGTGCCAAGAAGCCTATTTAGAAGAAATAGAGGGGGGAAAGTCTTTGAAGCCATGAGAATTCCCCTATGTTCTTCTGCTTAAAACCCAGGCTGAATCTAAAAAGATCTACATTTTAAAATTCAGAAAAGATTTGTCTACTAAACAGTTTGCCGTGTAGTTTTTCACTGGATTCCAATTTGTAACAGCAACAATAATAATAATAAAAAAAAGAGAACGATGCTAAATTGCAGGAGTTTTAAGCTTGAAATTATAAAAATTACTGAGCTGTTGAAACATACATTGTAGTAATTTTATTTGAAGAATAACAGGCAGCTCAAAAGTTAAGATATTTATGCCGAAGGAAACTTATGCTCTATGCCAATACTGAAAGAGTGTGCTCTTTGCAAAATAAATGAAATCTATACTGTTCAAAAAACACACAAGTGGTTTCACTTTTTAACTTTTCTTTGTTTCATTCGCAGTTTATAAATATATTAAAGAGCAGTTTTACCTTCATAGATAAAATAAAGATTCCAAGAATATCTTTTAGAAGCAAGAAGTATTAGAAAATGTATGCTATAATATATAATTTTACTCCACTAAATTGTTTATAGAAAATAATAGAAAGAAAAGCTCAGCACGAATGAATGTAATTTTAAAACCAAACTATATTCCTTACTTTTGCCCAAATTAATAAAAATGAATGTTTAAGTATAGAAACAGACGTAAAAATAACACTTGAGGCTATTCGTTTAAAAAAGCAAAATGAGTTTTTAATAGTTAAAAGAGAATTATAGTTTGCTCTTACAAAATACAACACTCATTGCCTTGTATATGTTTATGTACATATACAAGTATATTATACACAGTTTATATTTCTGAAGCAATACAATTTTTAAATAACTAAAATTAAAGTATTAACTAAGTGGTTAAATAAATGATATTAGAACTTTCATTTTCTACCCCGAGAAGTTTGTTTCATAAAAAAAACAATATTTTATTTTAGGAAAAATTCTAAAAAAATGTGTGGAATGGCTGTGTTAAAACTATGAAGGAGTTAATAAGAAAAACAATTTTTAATGTATTATGAAAGATCAGGCTCCATATGGAGCTAGGCAGACTAGGAGGACAGCTATTCAATCACTGTGCAATCACTCAAAAGGCTTTCAAAGGATCCCAACCTGTTTTATATCAATACAGCCATAGTTTAAACTACCTTAATTCTAAAAATGGAATCAGAAAAAAACAGAACCAAAATTGGTCATAATCTACAATTGGAAAACCATGCATAATGGTTATAACTTTTAGTTTATGATCCCAACGGCATTTGTAGATAGGGGTGTCCATGCAGGTGGTCAAAAAAGTCAAAATGGCAGCCGCCCCCTTTTATGTGGGTATTTCAATTGTGTGATTATGGACCCAGTTTTTTTTTTAAGAAAAAAACTTTTCTGAACATCTCCTGTCTATAAGAGAAATGTAATCTTTCAAAGGAAGGAAAATCAACTAAATTTCAATTCCTATTTGGGATAATATTTTTGAGCTTTCAACCTGCTAACAAAGTTATCCTCGCTTTTTTACTAGAATAAAAAAATGTTGAAGAATGTGCAGCCATAATGTACAAAAAACACAGATCCATATTAAGGTTTGAAGAGTGCCAAATTTCACAGATTTTGGAGGAGGCATTCCCGAATTATGTGCTTTTAAATTCTGATTTTGTAAGAAAAATACAATAAACCTTTCATTCAGAGATAGAATATAATGAAAATTTTTATTCCATACTTTGGAGAAGCAGAGTAGCTCCTGCCATGAATTAATAATACTTCAATTCAAAACACCCACTATTTCTCTATTATTGAGGATAGTTACATTTCCAAACTGCGTTGCACAATTCTATCTTTTAAAGTCTTTTTTTAAACAGTTTTTTGCCAAAACAAATGAACCTGCTTTCAACTTGCATTGCAATCTTTGGGTACTGTTTTTTCATTACTGACTGAACAAATTCTATTACTGCAATTGTTTTCGTGAGCGCTCTTAAAGAAACAAGAACGTGGTGCATATTTTTATAATAATAATTCTGCAATGATGCCAAAGTTCTGTTAGACTCTTGGGATAAATAAGTATTAATCAGATTTAAGACATGGCTATGTAAATGGACAAATTTTGTCATGATTTTAGCTGATTTCAAAGAAATGAACGCGAGTTAGCCCTAATTAATGTTTGAAAGGAACATACAAGGAAATGCCAGCCCTGTAGTGGAGACAGGGCACAAAAAAAAAAGAACAAAGCAGAAAAAAATGTGATGGCAAACTGCTTTTATAGAATTTCCAATAGCTGAGCTCACCTCAAAGGAATGCCAATTTTATTAGGGATGATTTAAAGACAGACAAAAGGATTTGTGTTTTAATTAAATGTACAAATGTACATTAAGAGTAATAATAACTACGACTACTAAGTGAAAGTTTTCTTTTTCTGGCCTATATATTTTTGCCCTTTCGTGGCCATTTCATAGGGATTTAAACATTTGTGTTGTGTCTGTGTGTGTATGTATGTATGCATGTGTGTGTGTATATATAACTATCACCATAATAATAAGCACCGTCATGATGTTTTCATATAAGAATTTAAGATGGTCATGGTCACCATATATTGACACTGTCTTGATGGCACATAATCAATCAATTAAATGTGAACCGATTCCACATATCTTCTAAATTTTTCCTTAAGAATACATCTGGAAATTAAATCAAAATGCCATGCATTTGTATCCCAATGTTATGATTTATTATAATAAATTTCAATGGTTGGCTACTCAGGAGAATCTGCAAGAGTGGGATACAGTAATGTGTTCAAAACCCTGCCCCTCCCGCGAGCAAATAAAAAGGGGTGGGGATTTTTATTTATAGATCACCTGCCATCTTGCAAATTTTGACACACAATTCCTGAGCCCTCTTCCAATTTTAACAGAAAGTGTCAATACGTTGTGTGACTTCTGGGAAAATTTCAGGTAAATCTCCTGACTGAAATTTAATTGGCTCTAGATATCTGTAGAGCTAGAACCAAAGTGGATTACGTGTCCAGATTGCACAGCTGCTGTGCTATCTGCGCCAAAGAGAGAAGGGATTAATTTACAGTGTCATAAAATGCAGAACAGACATGAATTTAGAGTTTTGTAGAATTCAATAAAACTTACTGCTGAGCGGACAAGTTTATAACTGCCATGGAAAAGATTGAAATCTCCAAATTGCAGTGAAGATAGTCAACAATGCTAATTTTAAAAGAAAATAATGGACAGTTGTCCTCAACACCTCAGCAGGTGACCCAGAAATGGACTGCAGTGGAGTTTTTTCTACAACTTGTGCTTTTTCACAATATTTGACCCTCTTCGCTTGTGCTGCTGTTATTACTAGTCTGGGAATGTTCAACACCCCAAGAAATTGTGAGAAAGAGTATTTGATAAACCCTTTTGAGTCCTTTTTATGAATGTAACGTATTTAAAATTGTTTCAAAAAGAAGACACAACTTGTTGATTCAAATTTAAATCAGTAAGCTGAAATGATCAAATACACACAAAATATTCTTAAAGATTCCCTTTATTTCCTTTCCTTTCTTCCTTTCGACAAGTATCATCTTCATCTAAATTAAGGACATGTTTTACATGCAGCTTTTCTTTATTTCCTTTCCTTTCTTCCTTACTACAAGTATCATCTTCATCTAAATTAAGGACATGTTTTACATGCAGCTTTTCTATATTTTCATACACATCCCTTAACAGACCTCAATAATTAATTAAAATTTGAACCATTACAGTAAAAACTTTTGTACGGCCCTTAAAAATAGTATGATCAGAAATTACAATTAAAGGGGTGTGACAGAACAGCTCCACAAAAAAAATCGTATTTGCCACGGACTCTTCCTTTATGCTTTTCTTTTTTAAAAAGGGCAATATTTTTAGAGATCTTTATTCTGAATAGTATCTTTAAAATAAATAGGGCTTACTCAAAAGGAAAATTTCATATTTACTGACACTAAATATGATCTTTTTGATACAATGTAACATGATAAAGTATTGTCAGAATTAAGTCCTTATTAATACTTTCATTAAAAAATTTAAAAAGTTTGAAATTTTGTATTTACATAATTCACATTACCTAGGTTGATTTCTTTTTAAACACATTTGACTTTTCAATAAAAGTATAAGATCAAAATTGAATTTTCCACTGAAAACAGAAGAGGAAAAATCCTTTAATAATTTGCAAGTTCTGTATGTGTGGTTTTCCTAAACAAAACTGTTTTCAGTTATAGTTTACCAATTGTAGAACAATGCCAATATATATATATTATGTGTACAAGCTAACCATGATTTGTAGAAAGATGAAATGGAATTTGGCCAAAATATGCAGTTTTGATCCACTTTCTAATTTTGCCAAAGCCAGCTATCTACAGTTAAGGTAGGTATCAGCACAACTATTTTTTTTAAAAAAAGATTTACTTCAGAAAGATGGCTCATGCATCGAGAGAGTTTACATTTCCTTCTCGTTTCTCTTCAAGAAATTCTGATTTCTAACCTACTCTTTTCTAGAACATTAAAATATTGGCAAAAATACTTACCAAACATTTCATTGTCTGCAAGTAATGTACAAAGAAAACAAACTTTATAGAATAAATATATTTCCTTTTAAACAACTGTAAGAAATTAGGGATCCATATCCTTTCAAGAATGGACTACATGATTTCCCCCCACTGAGCCAGCTAAAATCTTCCTTTTTAAAAGGCATCCATAGATACACAAATGGGTATTCAGAATCTCTTGCTTAAATGATTGGAAATACATTTTAAAATATTGCATAATCTCAAGTAAGGAATTGCCACGGGGCCTTCTTTGTACTGCTATCATGTACTTTCAGTTTCAGTTGTGAAACTGTATTTACTGTAACAGAGCAACTTAATAATGAACAACATAGCTCAGAATGATAGCAAATTCGAGAAACGTCCCATGGATGTTCTATATAATAAATACATGAAAAGTAGAAAGCTAGAGGGCTCTTGAACACGAGTGGATAAAAGTTTAGGCATGTTCACTTCTATTCTGTGCTACCCCAAAGAGAAGTTCTGAATACAATGAATATTAGTTTTAGAGGCAGGCAGTCTTCTGAAAAGGCGAAGCTTCACTGAATTAGAGACCTTATTCTTTGCTTTGCTTCTTGAGAGTTTGCCATTAATATTAATCATTGACATGGAAGCAATGACAAAATAGGACACTCTCCACTGCAAACCATTTGACCCATTGTTAAAAATGAGCCAGTGTCTTCTCACAGGATGGAATAATAAAGATGCAAGAAATCACTG
>NC_138553.1:75646888-75767847 GCF_964273705.1 Natrix helvetica
AGGGCAGGTGCCCCCTTCTCGAAAGAATGGAGGGTGTGTGTGGAAGGAGCGGACGCGGGAGCTGGCCGCGTTAAGCCATCCCGGAGTTGGACTAGGCAAGGGCAGTGGTTCCATTTTGTCCAGCAAAATGGGCGTAGGGAAAAGTTTCTGCAGGCATTGCATAAAGAAGGGATATTCCTTCCTTCCCTCCCTCTTTCCTTTTACTTTCTCCTTTCATTTCTCTCCCTCCTTCCCTTTTTCTCTTCTTCATCCTTCCCTCCATCTTCTTTCCTTCCCTCCGGCCCTTCTTCCTTCCTTTCCTTTTACTTTCTCCTTCCTTTCTCTTCTTCCTTTCCCTTTTACATTCTCTTTTCGTTTCTCTCTCCCTCCCTTCCTTTTTCTCTTCTTCATTCATCTTTCTCTCATCTTCCTCCTTTCCTTTCCTTTTACTTTCTCCTTCCTTTCTCTTCTTTCTTTCCCTTTTACATTATCTTTTCATTTCTCTCTCCCTCCCTTCCTTTTTCTCTTCATTCATCTTTCTCTCATCTTCCTCCCTCCCTCCTTTCCTTTTACTTTCTCCTTCCTTTCTCTTCCTTCTTTCCCTTTTACTTTCTCCTTTCATATCTCTCTCATCCCCACCCCTCCCCCTCTCGCATTATTCAAACTGTCACTGGTGACTCGGAGGATATTAGCATGCATCAGACATGCTGTTTGTCTGTTTGCTAACATTCTTCATTCAAGACTTGTTAACTGCCAGACAAGCTTAACGCAGGCTTCCCTCGCCTTTCCCTTTCTCCTCTGGCGCTCCCTCTCTCTCTCCCTCTCTCATGCCAGCCCGCTCTGCCTCGCCTATTGTTATTGCCGGGAGCTGGCAGCCGGGGGTGTGTTTGGGGAGGGGGGGAGTAGGAGTGGGCAGCGGTGGGCAAGAGGTGGCAGGGGGCTGAAGAGGCTTTGCACAGTCCTGCTGGGTCAGCACTGCCTGCCTGCCTGCTCTCCAGGCCTTCGTCCGCTTGCAAGAACCGCCGCGCGATCGCGGCCGCTCTTCTCGCCTCTGCTTTTCGCAGGAGACCGCAGAGCTGCAAGACGAGCAGCAGACAAGCGGGCGTCCCCTGCTCGGCTCCTCACCCGCGGCTGAAAGCTTCCTCCTCCTGGGTAAGCCTTGATTTCTTTCCCCTTAAGCGCTTCTGGTTGAGTTTGGGTAGCGTTTTCTTTTTCTCCCCGAGGACGGTGCCCGCCGAGAGAGAGCGGAGCAGACGGAGAGCCCTTTCCGAGCCTGAAAAGGAAGTTTCAACAAATAGGAAGGGGATCTATAGATCTCCTTGGGATCTTGAGGGCGAGTAACCCTCCCAATCAACACCCACCCACCCACCCAGTAGAAAAAGGCAACGGGACTGGCTCTTCATTCTTAGCCACCGGGTACATCCTTGTGCCAACCTTGCTTCAAACCAGCTAGCTTTCAATTTTATGAAAATGCCGCAAAGGTGAACAACACGGCTTTCGTTCTAGAGAGTGTTGCAGTTTCCTTTCCCTTTTTAAAAAAAAAACTTTTATTTTTACGTTTGCCACCATCCTCTCCTCTGATTCCCTTGTTGTACAAATGAGGTGGAGAGTGGTTGAAGGAAATAGCTTTTTTTTTTAGCAAATGGATCTCTTTGCCCAGGTAGGAAACTGCTTAGAATTGTGCAGCTGTGATGGCTGCGATGGAGAACGTACTTTTTAACATATCCGAGCTTTTCTTCTGTTTTTAAGAATAAAATGCATATATAGGCTTTGCAACCGAAAGGATAATTTCATTCAGTTCTGTTTCTTCGGGAATTATTTCACCACAGTCACCTTTCCTTGAGAAGGACAGTAACACCTATACATCTGTGTGCCACATTATTAGTGGAGGAAAGAAGATGGATGTGATCATTTACTAAAAGCATCTAAGCTTTTTTTTTAAAGTGTAAGTGAATGCAATATGTGCAAAACAAGGCATAACTAATATATAAATGTATAGACTGAATAAAAAAATCAGCATTAATTGCTGCACACAAGATTTTTTTTTTTAGCTTGGCATATCAAACATTTTGGTCTGGTGAAACAGGTTTTTTTTAATGACTGATGCATCTGTTTTTGCATTTGCTAAATTTAATTTTAGAAATTCAAAAATATGAAATTGTAAAGTAGTAGAAGGTATTTAGTGAAAAAGTACTTTACGCAGAGATTGCTTTAAACCCTGGATGTCTGACAGGGGCGATAGTTTGTAGTAACTCTGTATTCTCTCTGTAGTATCTAAAATTGAAATCACAGCTGATGTACGAAATATTTTTTTGCTAGTATTATTATTATTATTATTATTATTATTATTATTATTATTATTATTATTATTATTATTAGCTGGTCATCAAGATAACACATCCTCCTAGGATAAAAGGTAGTAGAAGTTTAGGTAGTCTTTAGTCTTTCTGACTTTTTAGTTCTTTGTAATATCAGTGTATTTCAATTATAATTAATGGCAATTATCTAAAAACTTACTGCTTGTTTGTTCAATATTTGGAGTAGTGTTGTTTGTGATAGTAAATATTTTGTTTGGAGATATTTTAAAGAATAATTAGACCAGTCCTTTCAATGAATCTTTTAATTTTGGGGTAAGACTAGATTCGGCAAGAAGCATTTGTAAAAGCTGTGCAAAAGAAAACTAGAGTTTATTTTATATAAAATTTGAAGTTTCCAGCAGCTGTCTCAGTTCATTCAAAACTATTGAAATGGGAAGAAATTAAACCTGAATATATATTTTTAGGAACTGAATCCTACGTACATTTAAAATAAGAAAAATTACAATCAGGAATTAGGATATAATATCTGTCAGTTTGCCTGCTTGCCTATCTATCCATCCATTATATTTTATTGCATATGTATTTATGTGTGTATGAGTGTGTGTGTGTGCGTGCGTAATTTTTAGCTGTATAATTTTGTGAGATTTAGGCTTAGGTACAACTGTTTCAGGGGATCTGCACTCCCTTGCAAATGGCTTTGTCCTTTACAATGATTTGGCAAGGAAATACCAGTAGATTGAATAGAAAACCTGTTTCCTTGATGAAAACCTGCCATTATTTCAGAATTTGTCCTTTCGGGCTATGTGGAAGAAAGAATTCTGTGAGGAAAAAGCTACTAGGCATAACAAGGCCTAAAAACAAGGAAGGCTACCTGTATTACTTGCCAGTTGAAATAAATCATTTTTAAAAAAATTCGTTCATAACCCTGTAGTCAAATGACCAGTGTAAAATATATTACAACACATATTCGATTGGTGGGTTTTTTTTTAAAGCTCAACTCTTCTTCATCAATTTATCTTAAAGGAGGATCTGCACTCAGTTGCTCATTTCTCCTTTTGATCAACAGGACTTTGGGATCGAAAAAAGGCTTCCTTTAAAAAAACAACTCCTAGAACAATTATTGGGAATCGCATGTCCTGTTCTCAAGTTGTACATGGTTGAACCTCTCTCTGGTATGTGTGTGTGCCTAGAATTGTACGGCACATGTAATTCAGTTCCTCGAAGGAAGGAACAAGGCGCTGTACATTTCCCTCAAAGAGCATCAAACAATATAAGAAAATAAACTCTGGCCTGACCACGTCGCACAAATGGTGTGTATATTTTAATGACAGTGAACACAAGTTGCAATTATTAGGAAAATCGTACTTTTATTAAATAAAATGCAACATAGCTTTGACTGTCTACTTTTCCCAAATTAAGAAATGGAGATATTTTTTAATATCAGCCCATTCCTCTTTTTTTTTCTTTTTTTGGCAAAAGTACAGCACACAGGCACACAAAATAGAGCAGTGCATGCAACCAAAGCATTTCTCAGAACAGGGAAGCCCAGGAAACTCTCTACAATTAGGCTAAAATAAATTAGTTACTCCCCGTGAGCTAGAAGACTGAAAGCAAGGGGAATTCTTAAAACAATGCTGTTTATTACCGATATTTTTCTCTGTAGAATTTTTTGAAGAACACATTTTTAATTATTATGAGCAAAAGCATATGCCAAAAAAAACAATAATTATACATGATGCACATTTTCAGCAATATTAAGCTTTCAAATCTGGGTCTTAATGTCCTACTCAATTGCACGAAAATAGAACAATTTTGAAAATTGGGTTTTCCCCATATGCTCCTTGAGGGAATCATTGGATCATCTTATATTGTCGTGAATCCGTAGATGTCTCGGGGTGAGGTGGAAATGACATCACATCATGAGAACGATGTAAATTTTGCAATGACATCTGAATGTGTGTAAGGTCATACTAGCTTGTAATGGACGCCTATGAACAGGGGAGATCTTATATCTTGTGTTTAAGGAATGCAAAATGGAATATGTGTTCCCAGGTTGAAAAAGTCTGTCTGGGCGATTTCTTGCTGTCAGACAAAGAATTTATGGGGGGCTTTTCTCCCAGTCTTACGTGATCAGTGTGAAAAGGAATTAACCATCAGCAGGCACAAATCTGCTCCAATTGTATTTGTTGCTTGACAGAATGGTTTGGCACTCTATCCCAAGTTTACCTAGAGTAAACCCAAAGAGAAAATGTGAAGCGTGTGTTATTTTTATCAAATGAGCTTTCATTTTGTGCATGGCACCTGGGTACAATTTTTGCAAAACAATTAGAATGATATCGGCTTCTAACAATAAACGGGGGTTTGTTCTGTTGATTGGGTATTTATAAAGCTATCGCTGGTATACAAATAATAAAAGCAAGAAGGTACAACTGCTGAATCGCTGTCTGAGAAATGCTCGAGACCCTTCACCGATTCACAGCATCTCAGACACAAATTCAAATCAGTTTCTGACACATAGCAAGCAAACCTCAGCTTAATGAATTAGCTTTTGAAAGTAAAGTGGAAACTGCAATAGTAAAGGGCAAGATATTAACGGTTCTGTTCGTTACATGTCGATGTAGGAATAAATTACATTAATCTTAGTCTGTTTAGGCTTGGGTTGGAAATTATTAAAATATCAGTTTGCTTAGCAGTGTGCCTGCTGGTATTTTGAGCATATCACAGGGAAATCCAGATTTCGGTCCATCCATAGCTTTTATAAAATAGCTGGCTACTGTAAGGGAAAAGTTCTTGGCTACCTTGGCTGACTTTAAAAAACTAAGCAAGGAGGACTTGGTTAAAACTTGGAAGAAAGACCATGCGGAAATCTTTGGACCCTGGATTTTTAACCATCTAGAAAGACCACGGCAAATGGCAAGCTTTGTCCTTTTAGGATATCCTTCCGAAGGGACATATCAAGGATTTGTCTAATCCTTGATAGTTTTCCAAAACATACAATAATATTCCTCCAAATTGTTCACTGGACACCTAAAAGAAGGGTCAGAACTATCATGTCGCCACTTATTTCAAAAATTATTTCTGCATCTTCTCGGTGCGAAGAAAGGACCCGAGTGGCTTTGCAACCACTTACGAGCCATTTTGGTTTTGAATAAATCAGTATCATGTTTGGTTCTTAGTCACGTGATCCGGTTTTAAGGCACATTGTGCAGCATTGCCTTAGGTGCACAATGAATACTCTCGGTGGTTTAATTGTTTAAATAGCAATATATCGTGAGCTTTGCTGCAGCAATTTTATTTGGGAATTTTTTGTGGATTTGCTTCCTTCTAGAAGCCTTAAAGGAGCCTCATTATTGATGTATTTACATGCTTATTTATTTTATGATTGCATTTATAAAGCCCCCCCCCCAACTCAAAGGATTTTAGGCAGATATTTCTTGTTTAATTTTTTTTAAAAAAAACCACGCATAAAGCCAAACGTCATCTGTAGATTGACAGCTGTAAAACCTACTCCTTCTATTAAACAATAGACAAATCAGAGAAAGGAAATGGAGTTACCATATAGTTCTCTTTTACACCTCGGTGGCCAGTTTTTCTTGGATTAGCTATTCAGATGCATACAATTAATAATGATTTAGAAAAATCAACCTCAAATAAATATGCCTGCCTACAGATGCATTGTTGATGTTGCAAGTAAAGAAGCATTAGGAAGAAAAGAGTCAAATTAAGAGGAATAGTTCCTCGTTCAGGCTCCCAACTTTGCTTTCAAGTATTTTCGCCTCGTTGGTACAATCGAAGAGATTTAGAAGAAGTGGCCATTAACCAAAGCTGCAGAAGGAGAAAGGAGGCAAAGCCCAGGGACGTGAAGGGAGGGGTTGCAAATGTTTCCAGGCCTGAAGGACAGCCATGTTTTGTCCCCGTCCCCCCCACCCCTCCTCCAGTGGGCTTGAAACAGTCTGCAAGCAGCGTCTGGGGCATTGCCAAGGCAACTCGGCGGATGCTTCTTGTCCTGGCACGCTGCAGCTGTTTCACTGCCTGCCTTCAGAACAGCAAAACGGGGCGTCTCATCTCGACAACCCTGGGGTACGATGCAGTGTGCTGCATGGGGTAGACCAGCTGCACTGCGGCCCACTAAGGTAACAAGGGAGCCCTGATCCATCAGCAACGGGAAACTGGATTTCAGAGCTGGTGGAGAAATGGGCCTCTCCTGGGGGATTTCAAATGTGGTTAAAGCAATGCTCCTTCCCTCCCTCCCTCCCTCCCTCCCTCCCTCCCTCCCTCCTTCCTTCGTTCCTTCCTTCTTCTTTTATCCTTTCATCCTACGGTTTGCTGGCTAGGGTGGTCATAGCTCCTGTGATTTAATCAGCCCAGAAAGGGTGGTTTCATAGCAACCTAATTTTTTTTTCATGAGTACTACAGTGTTGAAATTAACAGTCCAGAAAGATGCAACAATTGATTGATTGACTGACTGATTGATTGATTGATTGATTCATGGTCCAGTGGAGTAAAACACAAACCGACATTTAAAATTACCATTAAGCCCTGGGAATTTTCAACGTATGGCAAAAAAAGCTTCAGGACACACATAACAAAGAGCAGAGCTTAGATACCCTTGTCTTCGGTGCCATCTTGGGGGTTTCGTTTGCACCATTGTATCAACACGCTTGTGGAAGCCAAGCTTTCACCAATTAGTAAATACAAAGAGGGCACCGATTAGTTTCCGCCATTTGTAGCTCCTGCTAAGAACTTCCACAGTGGTGCAGTTACTGGTTGATCACAGATACGTGATCTCATGGAATCCTCACGGCGGGCCCTTTGCCTTGGCCCCCATTGGTGGACTATCCAGGGCAATTGTGCAAAGCCCTCAGATGGTTATTACCTTTGGGTACGTATTCAGACCCAGAGGTTGCATTGACAGTTCACAAATTAGACCATTCGGGGCTCCTGCCACTTCCAGAATCTTATCTCCCAAAATTTTGGTTGCTTTTCTGACCAAGAGGCTAGAGACTTTCTCCCACGCTACGAAAATTAGGTTACTGCTAAAACAAATTGTCAAACTCCTAAAGATGCAAATAGTGATTTCGTACTCAGTTCAGAGAGAGTTTAATGTTTTTTGGGGATCAGAAAGATCTAACCATCTCACCCATTTTTATTTTGCATCCTCTTTTCTTCCTTTTGTAATTTCCCCCCCATTTTTTCTGACCCGCCCCCTTCCTTCCCTCTCTGCCCTACGCTAAGAGAAGTCCCCCCTCTCCCCATGGCATTTGAGAATGTTTAGGTTCACTTTCTGAGCTCCGCTTATTCTCATTTGACTTCTTTTTTTTTTTTTTTAATTTCTGTGCCATTTCCTTGCAAGCTTTCTGTCAAACTTAATTGAGGCCGAAGGGGGGCCTTTCTAAGGGGGGGGGCTTTTTCAGCCAAGAGTGGCGTGCAGTGTGTACGTGTGTTTGCAGCGTGTCATTCAGGTATGCATTGGTGAAAGGACACGTCAGAAACCTTATTTTGACAGGTGAGGGTTTTTGCAACAAGGATAATTTCTTAGGAAGGTTACGTGTGCGGGGATCTTAGTTCAAAGTAGATTTATTTAAATCAGACTTAATGATGTTACAGGGATAAAGATATGTGACGTGGTCCTGGTTTGCTTGGGCTATATGAGATGATGGTCTTCTTTTGTTACCTTTCCAAATTACACTTTTATGTTTTGTGCCTAATTGTAAATCATCACTTTTTTTTTGCTTTTAGGCTTTTCAGTGAATTAAAGGAAAGCCAAATTAAAATTTAAAAACAGTGCTTCAGCTTGATGGACAAATTGCAGCTGCCATCTTGACATTTTTTTGTCAAATCCCTGTACTGTGGACACCCCCCCAAAAAAATCCCCAGAAAAAAATGGAGGTGCCCACACACACCATCGACACCCCCATTTTTTTGTATCCTCTAGATTGCTATTAATTCTTTTTTTAAAAAAAAATCAGTGCTCAATTTAAGAATATATTATACAACATCCAAAACTTATATATGCATGATCTATGTAAATATATTAATTGTAAATTAGGCTATTGAATTACCACCTCTTCTTCATAGCATTGTTAGCTAATAATATGGCAAATACTGTAATACTGATAAATTCATGATTCAGTGTTTTGTAAGAGAAGTCTTCTGTTACATTTCAAGTTATAAACAAAAATAAACCCCGAAATACAACACTTTATATTCTTGTGTTATTTAAGCTATTGTTTATTTAGCTTTGGATAATTATTCTAAGTGTGTCTCCTAGAGAGTTCAAGACATCCATTAGGGATTTCTCCTAATTTTATTGCATCTGGTAGAATAGGGCTAAGGGAGCATGATTGGCCTAGAGACACCCAGGGAAATCTGTGAGGGCTTTGAACCAGAGGTGGTATGCTGCCGATTCGCACTGGTTTAGGCGAACCGCTAGTGGCGGTGGCACAAGACTCCGCCCATCCACCCTGACGTCATCACGGACCTTCCGCTCATGCCCAGACGTGCGCTACTGAACCGGTAGTGAAGAGAATAGCATACAATTACTGCTTTGAACCTTTGTCTCCAGACTGGTAGTTTATAACTTAACAACTGGTCGCTAGTGACGATTTGAAATTACAATGGATTCACCCAAAAAAGCTACTTATGACCCGGTTTTGAAGTTACAACAGCTGCGCGCGCACACGCACACACACAGAGTCATGTGATCGCAACTGGATCACCTTTACAATGGTTTGCAGCATCCTGTGGTCACCTGACCATGATTTTCAATTATTATTATTTTTGGGGACAAATTCTAGAATTCACTTCCGGTTTCCAGAAAAGAAAAGAAAAAAGCCCATTGGGTAAAATTGATTTGTTTAATGACCACCGTATTTATTTAACAACCACTGCAAAAAATGTTGTGAAATCGGGTCCAGTTAAATGGTGACCTGCTTAATGGCCACAACGATGACAGCTATAATTCGAGACTCGATTATGGATGTAAGTTGAGGACTATCCATACAGTTGTCCAAGTTAAATGTTAATGCTAGTTGTTATTGTTATTGTTGTTATTGTATTTTGGAATCAGCATTATATTCCAAGAACATCTGGAATCATTCCACACTTATTCAATAATATCATAAAGGACATAATTTTGAGTTCTTCAAAGGTGGTTTTAGAGGTGGCAATCACTGGTGGTCTTTCACTAGGTTAAAGGACATTGCAGTCTCAAACCCTAATCCAGATAGGGTGTCCCTTCTGGTATTTCATCCACAATTTTTTCATTGATCATTGGTTATTGCAAGAATCAAAGCACGAAAACCGAATGTACATAAAATTGCAGTTTTCCCACTGTAGCTATGATGGCGAAACTATGGTACGCGTGCCAAGGGTTGTACACAGAGCCCATTCTGTGCAACTGTGCACCATCGCCAGCTGCTTTTCTGGTTTCTGACACGCCAGTCAGCTGGTCTTCGCGGGCGCTGGAGCACCGGAAAATGGCCAAATATAGCCCAAAAAAGAGCCTGAAATGGCCAAATTCAGTTGGAAAATAATAACAAATGTATCCTAACATTCCTGTATTTCATTCATCTTATTTATTTATTATTTATTTATTTATTTAATTATTAGTTTGTCAAACATGTACAAGATAGCAGGTATATGTATGAACATGGAAATGAACAAAAGAAATGAATGCAAATAAACGGGGACAGTAGGCACGCTGGTGCGCTTATGCGCGGCCCCCTTTATGGACCTCTTAGGAAAGGGGTGAGGTCCACGGTAGACAGTTTGAAGCGGTGAGGGTTTGAGGATTTAGCATTGAAGTTTCACTCGTGGATGAGAGCTGTTCTCAACGCAAGGACTCATTTTACGAGAATTAGCTCACTTCAGTAAGCAAAATGTTTCATCTCTTCCAGCACTGACCATCCTGGATGTCATTTAATAGGTTTTACAGCATGCATCTGTAGATATGCTGTTTTGTGTGATCTTAATCAGAGGCACACCATGTGTGGAACTCAAAACCTTTCTTTTTTAAAAAAGAAAAAAGATAAAACACATTTATGCTCATCAGAATAGGATATAAAGTTGCCAGAATTCTTAATGTTTAGATTCTGGGATGCAAAGGACAACCTGGGGAAACACTACATGATAGATAAATAAATAAAAAGATAGAATTCTTCAAAGGCCAAGTGAGGGTCAGAAAACACCATTTTGGAACTAAAATAAAGCATGCAACAAATACATCCATTTCCTAACCAGCTGGTTTTATCGCATCGCTCTCAGATTTTTATGGCTTCCTACAGAAAAGATGCTAAACCTTGAAATTTCAGAATCAACTCTGGGAAGCACCAACTCAATACCACAAAGATCTGGAAGCCTCCATAAAAGAGCAGTTCAGATAATATGGAGATGCTTCTTCACCTCTTTCAAAGATGCTACCACTGCAGTGATTCCCTCAAAGAGTTTGTTTTGTACACCAGGGGTGTCAAACTCCCATTTCATTGAGGGCCACACCAGGGTTGTGTTTGACCTTGGGGGCCGGGTAGGTGTGGCCAACTCAACATCACTCATGTCAGGGGCGTCCCTTCCAGGCTCTGTTTTCACTGGCAGAGCGCTGAAGGAGGCCATTGCAGCTGAAAACGGAGCCCTCCCAAATTCCTTCTTCGCTGGCAGAGGCACCATGGCCCTGTCTGCTGTTTCCAGGGCGGCCCCAAGGGCCAGATCTAAGACAGTCTTTGGAGTTGTTAAGTGAATCATGCAGTCACTAAGTAAATCCAACTTTCCCAATTGATTTTGCTTGTCGGAAGCCAGCGAGAAATTCGCAAATGGCAACGACATGAATATACATCCTGGTTGCTAAGCACCCAAATTTTGATCGCTGTGTATTAAATAAGTTATTGATTTGATAAAAGTATTTGATGGGAGTTTGGGTTTCTGCCCTCAGGATACCTCATTGGACCAGGCCTTGTGCAGTGATGCAGGTATACTTTGTAAATATGACATAATTGGAGCTATTCCCAGAGGGAAGTCCCTACGTAGTTGGCCACAGAAATAGGTGGGTGACGTAGTTCTCTTTCAATATTTATTATCCTTAATTGTCTCCATACTGGTAAAGTTTGGCAATTGATTGGTTTTTGTTTTTTTACTTCTTATTCCCCTGTATTTTCATGGAAAGGAGACTATGGTTAGAATCATAGCCACAGGTAGAAAAATATAGCTGGAATTGAAGTAGCCTGGAGTTTTAGCCCAAATATTATTGTTTTACATTTTGCTGTGCCTGTAACGACAACATGGCAAGCCTACAATATCCAGCAATTATTTTCAAAGAATGCTTCTGGTTTTCTCTTAAATAGTCTATGTGACTGGTTATCCTCAGCATAATAACAAAAATTACGTTCAACTCCCAAGGAAATCCACAGTGGGAAGAGGAATTTAGAAAGTCCACAATGGAAGGTTTGCCTCTTTTACATGTATTACACTTGTGAGGCACATAAAAAAGAGGTGGCATTTCAATCACAGCTACCATTTTGACTTTTTTGACCTCCCTCCCTCTCCCACAGTCTTCTGTTAGATGCATCTCTCTGTGCAATTATAATTTTAAAAACCCAGACAGGGCCTGTACCATCACTATTACCCTACTTGCATAATTTATAAAAATGCCATTTTGCAAATCAGTTCACCTCTGCATTTATGCTCCATTCTGACAACTTAATCACAACACTAATTCAAAACAAATAGGCCCTGTTTTATATAAGAGCATAAATCTCTCATAATTGATACCAGATCTTGGGAGAAAGATTTCGGCTTCTATTACCCTCTTTGCTTCCAGTTGAAAAGATTTTTTTGGTAAGATACTTATCCAATTGTAAATGTCTTAATTCAATGAATGTTTAATATTAATTTGTCCTTTCTGGCAATATTTTTTTGGAATGTTTTGCAGACCTAATTTTAGATCCTAAAGGTATTTAATAGGATTTTTAAAAGAGAAAAATTGGCTTAATAATAAGTCAGATTTAACTTTTAGATATACAATAAGCTGTAGGAATTGAAATTGAAAAAAGAATAAATGGATTAATATGTTTTACTTGGAGTGCAGTTTACTTGGAAGTAAGCTTCACTGAATATGATTCATTCCTTGGGATAGAAACTTTAAACTTTTTTTTAAAGGAAAGAAAGCATGAGGTTAAGTTAAAAGAAACTGTAAATTTGAACAACATTGTAGGAAGACAGCTGTGTTAGTTTATGGAAGCCAAAAATCACAACGTGTTATCAGATTCCTCCTGATATTTCATAGACTGCTTTGATATAAATATCTATTACTGCTGCTTTTTCATTTGTTTTTAAATAATTGAAGTGTTAGCCTATCCTTTCCTAGTGACTCAGGAGAAAGTAACTACACAGATCGTTCTGCCTTGTCCTTCTTTACCCTTCACTACAAAATTCAGCTGCATACAGTACATAAGTTTTGCTGAAGTTTGACGTCTCAGAGAAAAGTATGCCTAAGAAATCAGAGAAGCAATTTATTTGTTGTGATCCCTAGATCCTATGTTTGGTAGAGATTCCCAAATGGTCTTTGAGGTTCTTCTAGATTACAGGTTTGCATGGCAAAGTCATGTAAATCATGGTGAAAACATGGTGAAGTCATGGAGATCCTGTTGAAAATGAGGCCATGAGTGTTTGTAAGATGTGAACCTTGCCCTATTCCAAGTTGGTCTTTCAATCTGATTGATGGCTGGGGGAAAAGAGAGTGGGAAGGAAGAGTGCATGAAAGAAGGGATCAACAGCCGGTATGGACCGGTTCGCCCGAAATCACCCACCCGCTCGGGCTCCATGCTGTCCTATTTAGGTATGTTTTTGAGGCCAAGCATGCGTGGAAGGTACGAGCGTGAGCCCATTTTACATGCGCGGGGCAAACAGGCGGTAACGAAATGTGAAACCCACCGCTGATCAACATGGTTTTTAGTGCAGAGTTACCCAATCAGCGGCTGTTGTGTTGGGAATCAACTCATAGAAGTTGGGTGATTTTTCCATGCATGATGCCTGAATGTGCAAATGTGTGAGTATCCCTGTTCCTTCTATGCATCAACAGAACGAAAGCATGAAATAAAAGACTTGTTCTTTTCTAGAAGAAAGAAAAGTGAGCCACAGTTCTCAGAGGGCAAGAAAGAGAATAGAATTCCGATAAGATCCATTATTCTTCATCCCACAAGGTGGGAAAGGAGTGTTAGAAATATAAACGGAAAAACACCCAGCACTTTGGCATGAAAGGGGCCTTGGCAAAATGACAGCTCTCCCTCAAAGGAGGAGCATGATGAAGCTGCAAACAATGAGAGAGTCTCAAACCCTTTGCGCCAAAGGATTAATTCTTAAGACTGAAATGAATTATTTGTGCAGGAAAGGTTCGGTGGATTTATCTTTGCTTCTATTGCACAAAGGAAAGGATAACAGGATTGATGAGGTCCTCAGATAGGTTTGCTACAGGTGCACAGGAATTAAAAGGAGCATCAGTGGATGGAGTCCGCACCAGATGTGGCCTTGCATGTTGAAACTCTGCCCTTCCCAACTGAGTTTTGCTGAGCAAAATACAGAGCATTTTATGGTGGTTGCCTTATAGGCACATGTATATATAAAAAAATCAAGATGGCAGCTGCAATCAAAGCTTCACTCCCTTTTTTTGCATTCTTCATGGGTGGAGCTTTGGTCATACAGAACCCTCCTATTATTCTGGAATTCCTGAAATAAGTTGGGAGTTGTAAAGCATGTATAGATTGCAATGCATGCTTAGATTAAGGGTAAGTGACATGTACCGTATTTTTCGGAGTATAAGACGCACCAGAGTATAAGACGTACCAAGGTTTTGAAAAGGCAATTTAAAAAAAAGTTTTTGCACTCTACAGACCTCCTCAAAAGACTCATTTTTTGCAAAAATGGGCCCGTTTCCCCCCCCAAAAAAAGGCATGAATAGCCTTTAGGGGGCTTGCAGAGTGCTCCTGGGGGGTGGGCCCCACAAAATGAGCAACAAATGGCCTGTTTTTCATGAAAATGGGACCATTTTTTGTCCAAAAAAATTGCATGCATAGCCTGTAGGAGGCTTATAGAGTGCTCCTGGGGTCTGTGGGGGGGCAAAATTGAGCAAAAAACGGTCTGTTTTTCACTCATTTCTGCCCTCCCCAGCCCCAGGAGCTCTCTGAAAGCCTCCTAAAGTCTCTGCACGGCCATTTTGGTGAAGGGGGCGGAGTTTCAGGAGACCAAAAATGCTGTATTCATTGTATAAGACGCACCCAAATTTTCAGCCTCCTTTTTGGGGGGAAAAGGTGCGTCTTATACTCTGAAAATTACGGTAACTACATACATGCGTAATACACACATAGTTGTGATAGGCAGAAGATGTAGATGGAATCTAGTTTTGCTATATCTTCTACAATGGAAGGCGGGGTGGTGAATACAGGTAGCCCTTGACTTACAATGTTTAATTTAGTGACCGCTCAAAGTTACAGCTGCACTGAAAATAAGGACGTATGACTGTTTTTCACAATTAACGCCTTCGTAGCATCCCCTTGATCAAAATTCAGATACTCAGCAACTGGTTCATACTTACAACCATTGCTGTGTCCCAAGGTCTTATGATCTCCTTTTGTGACCTTTTGTTAAGCACGGTAAATGGGGAAGCCAGATTCACCTAACGACCAGGTTACTAACTTATATCAACTGCAGGGATTCACTTAACAGCTCTGGCAAGACAGGTTGTGAAATGGGGCAAAACTCACTTAACAAATGTCTCACTTAACAACAGAAATTGTGGGCTCAGTTGTCGTCGTAAGTTGAGCACTACCTGTAGTATTGTGATTAGAATAGCACAACTGGATGGCAGTATAGGTAGACCTCGACTTACAACCATAATATCAGCCTGGAATATCCATCGTAAGTCATGAGAGTTGTAAATCAATGACGGTTTTGCAGGGGCATGCAGGGATCCATGCTTTCTAATGGCTGTTTCTTGCAGAACCCCCCCCCCCCAAAAAAAGACTGGAAATTGGCAAAAAATATTGTAAAACACAAGTCACAATGCAGTCCATTGCAACTTCATATGGTTGCTAAATGACCAGCCATTAAATGAAGACTAGCGTTATCTATTTTTTAAAACAAATGTATCATATATGTTGCTTTAATTATTAAAGATTGATAGTTAGGGTTCATTACAATTAATTATTCATTCAGTAATCTTTATATAATACGATACAATAGCAGAGTTGGAAGGGACCTTGGAGGTCTTCTAGTCCAACCCCCTGCCTAGGCAGGAAACCCTACCGTTTCAGACAGATGGCTACCCAACATCTTCTTAAAGACTTCCAGTGTTGGGGCATTCACAACTTCTGGAGGCAAGCTCTTCCACTGATACATTGTTCTAACTGTCAGGAAATTTCTCCTCAGTTCTAAGTTGCTTCTCTCCTTGATTAGTTTCCACCCATTGCTTCTTGTTCTACCCTCAGGTGCCCTGGAGAATAGTTTGACTCCCTCTTCTTTGTGGCAACTCCTTAGATATTGGAACACTGCTATCATGTCTCCCCTAGTCCTTCTGTTCATTAGACTAGACAGACCCAGTTCCTGCAGTCGTTCTTCATATGTTTTAGCCTCCAGTCCCCTAATTATCTTTGTTGCTCTACTCTGCATTCTTTCTAGAATCTCCACATCTTTTCTACATTGTGGCGACCAAAACTGAATGCAGTATTCCAAGTGTGGCCTTACCAAGACATTATAAAGCTGTATTAACACTTCATGTGATCTTAATTCTATCCCTCTGTTTATGTAGCCTGGAACTGTGTTGGCTTTTTTGGCAGCTGCTGCACACTGCTGGCTCATACTTAAATGGTTGTCCACTAGAACTCCCAAGATCCCTCTCACAGTTACTACTATTGAGCAAGGCTAATGAAAACTACAGAGATTGTTGTACATAACTACCTGTAAAGGAACTTGTTTATTATATCCCCAAACTCCATAGTATTTATTGGAGTCAGTTATGCAAACATTAGGCTGAAACACAAATGATTTTTCTTACAAAAACTGGATAACTTTTTATCCATCTTCAAACAAAACAAAATTTAAAGTTATGCTTTCGCTTTCTTGTTCATATTAAAACATTGATGTAAGATCCATTGTCCAGCTGGATGGCAGCAGTTACCTGACCTTTATTGATCTCAAAAGGCATTTAACAGGATTAGAGTTGGTTGGATTTTGGGTGGGAAACAGTTCAGGGATTCTAAGATTGTAGGCTGGGCTAGGAAGTTCGAAAATTTCTTGGAAGAGCAAGCCACTTCTGTATTTATGGCTAAGAAAATAGTGTAGACTTCTTGATGAAGACACCAAAAGTTGAATTTAACCAAAGGAGACCTCACTTTTTAAGATTCGTTAAATTGAGGAATACAGAATACCTTCAGTAGGGTAATCAACAAGGATCTATGGCCTCTATTCTCCAAGATAGTCTGCAAAAGCAGATTTACACCTCCTTGGAGAACCAATATGGCTTATGGACTGCGCCTAATTGGCTGAGTGGTAGGTATTGCTAAGAGAGAATAGGAAGACCAGTGTGATCCTTTGAGGCCTGTTGTGACACATGGGGCGGGCACTTGTGAGCACTTACTGTCTCATTGTTGAACTGTGAATGAGCAGCTTTGAAAACTATGCTTGATTTTTAAAATGATTTGTGGGATAAACCATTCTCTGGTGATTATCTAATTAAAAAATGCAAGTTAAATGAGGAGCAGCCTACCATCAGCCCATCTTAAAGGGTTACTGAAGACTCAAGTTGCATTATATATGAATAAGCCCACAGAGAATATGATATTATAATGACCTGCCAGTAATTGGTCTAGAAGTACAGCTTGAGCAAAACAGAAAGAACCGTACATTTAATCCTGACCCCGAGATATTAGAATTCCATATTAACCAGGATAATTACAATAACTAACTGGCAAAATAACATTGAGCTACATAGAATTGAACTGTGCTGCTGGAGAAGGACTCCTGCAAGTCCCTTGGACTGCAAAGCGATCAAACCGGTCAGTCCTAGAGGAGATCAACCCTGACTGCTCTTTAGAAGGTCAGATCCTGCAGAGGAAACTCAAATGCTTTGGCCACCTAATGAGAAGGAAGGACTCCCTGGAGAAGAGGCTAATACTGGGAAAGATTGAGGGCAAAAGAAGAAGGGGACGGCGGAGAATGAGGTGGTTGGATGGGGTCACCGAAGCAGTAGGTGTGAACTTAAACGGACTCCGGGTGATGGTAGAGGACAGGAAGGCCTGGAGGAACGTTGTCCATGGGGTTGCGATGGGTTGGGCACAACAACAGAAGTGGAAACTTGTGTACATTTATGATTTTTTAAAAAACATTCAACCTGTGCCCTTAATTTGATTCTCCTCTACCCTTTTACCAAATTATTCTCATCTGGTGTTAATAAAAGAAAACATTCATCGACAGCCTGAAGTAGAGGAGTTAAGTTGCCCATCTAATTGGAAACATTACACCAACATCTTCCAATCTGGGTGCTGGGTATAGAAAATGAGTAACTATTCAGCAACTTACTCGGGAAGATAATTTTGTTGACTGATCTGGATGGGTTTGCAAGGCATTCTTTATATGAGGCCAAGAAAATTCTCTTGTACTTCTTGTTTTAATGGATCTTGGCTGTCCATCTATACCCCATTCTATTGTGGTCTATTCTATTGTATCCAAGTAGTCAGAACAAATTCATACAAATTACACCATTTACAGCAATTTTCAGTGCTGCATAAAGGGCATACATTTGGATGTTACGACATTTGGGTTTATCAAACACCCCTCTACCGATGATGAGCCATCAAAATAGGGTTTCAAATACCTTGTTTTAAATCAGGGGTGTTTAGCTTTGGTAACTTAACACTTATAAATGTCAACACCCTTGATTTAAATCCTGTCTTTTTTTTCTGTAGACTTTACTGATCTTTCATTCTTGTGAGATCCGGTGATAAACGCAAAATAATAATGTCAGAAGACGATGGCTGGTTCCTGACATGATAGAGTGCTAATTGACCCGAGACACACCTTGAATGTATTCCTTTAACAGTAAAACAGAAGGCTTTCTTTCTGATGCATGGATGCATTAGTTCTTTCTTGCCAATAGATATTTTTGTGGTTTCACGTATGAGGACTCACAACCAAGGGTGGGATTCAGCCGGTTCGGACCGGTTCGGGCGAACTGGATGCTAATTTTACATCTGTTCGCCAAACTGGTAGTTGAAAGGACTGGCTGGCCCCACCCACCCCCTCCGCCCCTCCCAGGAGTCTCCACGCTGCCCAGGTAAGTGCAGGGCCTGCACGGAGGCTCTGGGAAGGCAAAAAACTGGACCTCTCAAAAGTCTGGAAACAGGCCCATTTCTAGCTCCTAGAGTCCGGGAGAAGGATTTTCGTCCTCCCGGAAAGCCTCCAAAGCCTGGAAAGGGTGAAACCCCCCCCCCAATGGTGCAGGAGGACGAGTAGCCCACCCAGCAACAGGGCAGAGAACCAGTTGCTAAATTTTTTCAATCCCACCCCTACTCACAATAGTGACCTTCTGTCAGCTGTTCCGCTCCAGTCAGGTTTGATTCGGTCTTCGTGTGTAAACTCCCAACTCTTCCTACTTCAGAGTTTTCCTTTGAAAATGAAAAGCAGGCGAGGGCAAACCCAGGTACTAGGCCTATTTGACCTGAAAGAAAAGCTGCAAGGGATGGCTGATGGAAACTTCATTTGCTTCTAGCCTCCCAACCAACTGGGAGGTACATTAAGCTGAGAGTTTGAGAAAGGTTGAAGCTCATTGCCTGAAAACCACCCCTTAACTAGAAATCTGAATTTCTTCCTTGGCCTTATCCAACAGTCCAACTCCTGTATATTTTGGATCTCTTGTTCGCATCATCTCTGAAAGAATTTGTGCAATCAGCATATACATTATTGGCAATCAGACTTGGAAAGGATTGAGAAATATTGCTGGGTTCCCTTTAAATCTTGGCATTAATCCTAATGTATGACCCAGAGGGTACGCCTGGCATCCAAAACCCTCATCCACTTTAAACAATGTTTAGTCAACTAGTATTTGTGTTTTATTGCAAATATAACATTCAGATTTTATGCTTTCCCGTAAGCGATAATAGCCAGGATAGCAATTCTATAAACCTTGTTTTAGGCGGATGGGTTTGTTTTGAACCCTCTTTCCTTCGGCCAACCTCGTGTAATATATAATGTTTATTAAAATAGGATATGTGTCTACGAACATGTTATTAGAAACCAAAAAATCAGCAGGACGTTCACTTTCCAAGAATTTTCCCCTCTGGAGTTTTAAAATATTGAGGAAACTTAAATATTTAAGGATAAAGGTCAGTGGTTTGTGGCACGGGCGAGTTACGCGACTGTCATAGATACTGTCAAAATTGGGAATTGGACTGTACAAACAAGCCCATGTCAACCCTTCTTTTCCTACTTACAACAGGACATGCCGTTGCCATAATAACAGATCATTAAAAGATACCTAGTGGTCAAGGGCAGCATTTTTTTCTACTTATTACTACTCAAATTATGGCCTTTTATTTCTTTATAGGCCCCAAGGTATTCTCCTAGACAGCGGAGCACTTCAGAAATCACTTTGCATTACTATGCTTGAAGGAAAAGCACAGACTTGAGCTGTAGTAACCTCTGATGGCACAAACAGAATCTCTAATGGAATCTCATTGTGGGCAGAATGGATCTCCCCACACGGGGATTCATCAGCCAAAACCAACAGATATTTTTTTTAAAGAAAAGGAACTCTTTAGCCATTCTAGAAGTAAAACCGTCCCTTTGTTTAGTTTGATGAGAAAAGCATTTTAGATAGAGAATTAGCGATCTTAGCATTCACATATTATACACTTTGTTTAGAGAAGAAAGATCTGGTTTACTTTTTAAATTATTTCTCTTGACAGGCAGTGATTTATTTCTCATGAAAAACCATTCAGAGATCCTGAGTTTTGATATTACCGTATTTCCCCGAAAATAAGACAGGGTCTTATTTTCTGTTGACCTCGGAAATAAGCGCTTGGCCTTATTTTGGGGGAGGTCTTATTATTTTTGAGATGCAGGAGGTGGCGAGCGTGGTCACCTCAAGGCTACTGCTCTGTTGTGATATTTTGGGGGAGGGCTTATTTTAGTGCATGCGCTCAAAAGCTCAGTTGGATTGATTATCCAGGGAGGTCTTATTTTGGGGAAACAGGGTAGTAGGGGTGTCAATATTCAGGAAGCTAATGTTGGAATAGAGGCAGAAACCTGCAATATTTGAAAACTGGCGATTTATCTCAGCTTCCAAACATTTAAAAATGCTGTTTAGCTTGCCGTTATAGGCAAAATCCATCACTGTTTAATTACTGCTTTAAAAAAAAAAATAGCGCTCTTAAAACCATTGTTCAAAAGTGGGAGGCTGGAAGGCATAGCCGCTGAAAGGCCCCAGGCTCAAACCTTTGGAAGTTCAGGGAGATTTGCGCCTATAGACCAGGGATGGGAAGCTATGGGCCCGTTATATCTGCCTCAGGAATTCTGGGAGTTGAAATCCGCAGGTTGTAAAGGAGCTATAGCTGCCCACCTTTGCTGTAGATCAAGTTCAAGACTTTCCTTAAAGTAAAACAATTGCCCAGATTTCTGTAAGCTCATACTTGTCCTGAAATCTTCTTTGAAGAAAACCATTTTTAGGATTACCCCCTTATACAAGTCCTTAATATTGGGAAGAGGTTCTCTGTGCTTTCAACAGAGATTCTCTGTTGCTTTTATAGCAACTTCTTATAGTTGCTATAATACAATACAATACAATACAATACAATACAATACAATACAATAGTAGAGTTGGAAGGGACCTTGGAGGCCTTCTACTCCAACCCCCTGCCTAGGCAGGAAACCCTATACCGTTTCAGGCAAATGGCTATCCAACATCTTCTTAAAGACTTCCAGTGTTGGGGCATTCCCAACTTCTGGAGGCAAGCTGTTCCACTGATTAATTGTTCTAACTGTCAGGAAATTTCTCCTCAGTTCTAAGTCGCTAAGAAGAACCTTCTTTTATTTTATATACTGTAGCAATGTTTTTTTATAGCATAGTCCTTATTGACATTGTACAAAGTAAAGACAATGAAATTGGTTAAATTGGTTGACCGAAAATTGGGTGTTTGGGCAAGTTCAGGACTTATATGACGCTCTTCCGTGAAAAGGTTTTTTTTAAATGAAAGCTAAACTCTACCATGGGTGTCGCTGTTTGGGGAGAGAGACAATTGATGCCACGACACCACTGCACAAGTGACATTATCCTGTGTAATTTGTGCAATTCCCCTGATGTCAAAAAGTAAGCGTGCCCGTTGTTACTGCCTGCTTCTCATAGTATTATAAACTTCACAATGTTGAAATGAACTAGTTTAGATTTATTAGCAATTGAGTTTTCAAGTGTAATAATCAAGCTTCAGTTAGAAGCTGAAAGCTAAGCAGGTCACTGGCTGAAACCAATCAGTTGATTGATTGATCTGATTTCCTTTTATTATTTATTTCCTTTATTATTAAAGGGAATGTCAGTGTGAGTATGAAATCAGAGGTAGTTTACACCAATAGCCAAGCTACACAAGAAAATTGTGCTTTAAAAAAAAAACAACTCTTATCCACCTTACTTCCAAATTAGAAAATAAACAGACACTAGCAAGCATCAAAAAGTATATAATGCATTTATTCATACAGCTTGTACTTTGAACTGGTTTCGGCTTGGAATTATAAATAGGGGAGTGCAGATTTTTCAGAGTTAAAAAAAAAAAGAATTGAGTAATTTGATATACATCCTAGTATTTACCTAAGGACAGTTGCATCCTTTGTATCCATGTAAAACAAAGTTAGTGTTGTAGCTGCCAGTGGAGCTGGCAGCAGATTCGGACAGTGAGGAGTTTAGGGAGGAGCATGGGCCAGTCCTGGAGTCTGGGGAAGGCTCTGAGGAGGGCTCTGCATCAGAGGCAGAGAGGGGACCAGAGAGCCATATGCCAGTTATCAGCTGCCTGCAGAGTCAGACATCAGGCAGGCAGACTAACAGCTGGAGAAGAACAGAGGTCCACTTGGGAGTAAGGCCACAGGTGGACGATGAATGGCCCCTCCCAGAGGAAATAAAAGAGGAGCGAAAGGGGGGTGGAGTTTGCAGGAGACAATTAGTTCGCTTAATTGGTTCGTGACTCTCCGAGACTCCTTGCCAAGTTTTGCAGATATTGGCCTGGCAGCTCTCCAAGCCAGATAAGGTCCATGACTGTAAATCCTCCTTGGAAAGACTTTGCTGGGTGTGAATGAGCAGAATTCACAGTCAATTAATAAAAGGGATTTTTGTTGGGACAAGGAGTTGCTTTATGCTCTTGGGAAGTCTAGGTCAGAACAGTTACATCGTGCTGAAATGGACATCCCAGAACATGCTTACCTGAAATTAATGCAGTGGGAATGTATAATGTGCATACATGTTACTAAATAGGTTCCTGCCACAAATTATATTCTTTAAAGTAATATCTCTCAAGTTTGGGACCATTTGTTTAAAAGTCATTCTCCTTTGTATGGCTGAGAATTTCTGCTCAGCAATCCAGATGGAAAATGAGCTGGACCATTTCAACCAATTCCCTGTTGCACAGCCTCTATCACTTCAATCTAGGCTCAATTCCAGGACGCAGGAAATGACTGAAAAAAATCCTATTTTGTTCTGAGGGAAGGATATAACTGCTGGAACATTAAGTACTCTGTGGAACATAAAGCATGAAATGCACATGCGATTCAATGAATTGGATGTAAAGAAACTGTGCAAGTCCATCCAAGTGCAATCTTAATACATTCCAATACTTTTGGAAGTAAATGCTTTTTGCTCAGGGCGCTTATGTTTAAATAGGTGTCCCTATCGCTCCGTGAATGGGTGTCAATTAGATTGCCCCCAAATCAGAGGAAGCATGGAATATTTTACATCTTGTAATAATTCTACGAATAATTCTACAGGTATCATGTTAAAAATACATTCTCTCTCCCTCCCTCCCCCTCCCTCTAATTCTCATATTTGAATAGGGAAAGTTCACCTTGCATTTTTGAGACACTTCTACCATAACGAACGTAGGACCATAGTTAATGCACAATTGTAATTTAAATGAAAATGGTTCTGCATCATTAAGGCACAATTTGCCCCAACAGTCTCCCACTGTGTATCTGAAACAGTATTGTCTAGGACTAGTTGTTTGATTTCAGATCAGGATTTCAGCATTGCAAAGTGTTGCTCCATTTGTAGCTGCTGCATTGAAGTTCTTCAGAGGTTTGTGAGTGAGCAAAGTGTAATGTGTATGCGTGAGTAACTAAAAGTAGCCAAAAGGGGGAAATTATTTGGGGTGGAGGAACAAGCTGAACAATCTTGGTGATTTTTTTAAAAAAAAAGGTTAAGCAGGGACCATTAGTGGGATTTCACTCGTATCATCTGGGCTCCATTTTGACTGGACTCCTGCCCCTGATAAAGCTCCTTTCTGTTCTTATAGATGCTAGTATCTTAATCTTGTACTTGCTGATTTGGACCACAGCCACAAAGAGGACAGAAGCACCAAGTATCCTATAACAATGTTTGTATTACAAAGCAGATGGGAAACGATAGTATTTGATTTTTAATGAATGGTTGATGTAGTCCTCTCAACATATTGGAAGAAATATCCATCTGGTTCAGTTGCAAGTGGCGGGAAAGACACTGGAAACATGGGGGCTGATTGGAAAGATGGTTTAATGGTGAGGAACCACCAAGCACATGTGATTCTGGCTAGCTGACTACATGGAGTGGAGAATGAGGATTATTTATACCCTCTCTTGGGCCTTGCCCTTGAGCTTCCTGTTCCTGTAACAAGAGCATGTATTCTATTGGCTGTAGTCAGACTCCCATGGGGCCATGTTGGAGTCATGTTTGTCTGAATCAAGTTTGGTTGAACCTTAGGCTGATGCAGTGAAGAAGGGGCTTTCTTGTGCAGTTTCTATTGTGGCTGAATGGCTTTGCCCTGAAGGATAATCCCATCATCCTGGAGCTGAAGGTCTTTTGTCTTGTAGATAGTCCTACTCAATGGGCACCACATATCTGCTGGGGGCAGAGAGCTGAAACTGAGCTTCTGTCTTCAGAAGCCTGTTTAGGGAAAATATAATATTCCATCTTTTTAATGTTTACTACTAAGGCTTTGATCACGTCCTTTTTAATGTTTTCATTCTTCTAAGAGGGGTGGGTGCTAACTTTAGACAATATAGACAATATGTCTATAAAGTTTTAGAGGGAAGAGGACTCTCTCTCTCTCTTGGTTTGATCTGTTCCAAATATTTCATTTCCTTGGCTGTCCTTTTCTATCTGGGAAGATGCCAGTCCTGTTACACCCCAGAAGGATTTTGGGGAGGAGAACCTCTGTCTCCTGTGGTGAGAAATCTGTCCTTGTTAGCCTTTGCCTCTTTTCTCACATTGTTCCTTGTTGATTTCATCCATCTGGGTGGAATGTCTCACCTTCTGCTCCAGAGGAAATCTTGCTCTTGCAGCTTAGTTTAATTTGTTTTACTTTATTGTCATTGCACCTTGTACAACGAAATTTAAATGCGATCTTCAGTGTACAATGACAGTTCAGGTTGTGGTTGTTAAGGAATCGTGTGCAGTCATTAAGCACAACATCAGGGGGTGGCTGGTTTCCTCATTGACTTGACTTATTGGAAGCTGGCAGTGAAGATCATAAGTGGGGATGACGTGACTGTGGGAATCTGTGACCCTTGGAATTGTGTGCCGGTTGCCAAGTGCCCCAATCATGATCCTGTGACTGTGGGGACTCTGCGACAGCCACAACTTCAAGGACCGGCCATAAGTCTTCCTGTTGAGCACTGTTGTAACTTTGAATGGTTGCTGAACAAGAAGTCACTAAGTGAGGACTACCTGTATAGTCAAAAGCCCTTCCCTGTCTTTCATAGTTGACAAAGCATAATGATACCCCTGACGACAACAACCAGACCAACCACTTGGTGGGCTCCGTAGTACCCAGGGGGGTCTCTGGCCTGCTGGCAAAACTATATCTTCATGCTTTTTGAAAGAATGTCGGGGAGTGGGGGGGGCAACCTTATTATTTCTGCAAGGATGATGTTCCATATATATCTTCAATTCCTCTCAGCTTGTGTCTTTCAACATTTTCGTAGCTTCCCTTTAGCTAATTTAAAATTTCCCATTCATGTCCAACCATGGTTGCCCAACACATCTGTGATTCCAAGTCCCAACAGTGTCTATTTCATTATCATGGAGAAAGGCCGACTGTTGTTACGAGTCTCCGGGATTGTTTTATTATAATGACATTTTGGGTTTCCGTTATTGTAAATTTGGTTTCATGATGTACTTTGGGTGAAATTTCAGACGGAGCTGATAAAATCAAATGAAAAGGGCCTGAACTGTTCACATGGATACTACTATATTTCATTTATGGCCCAAGACCCAACATAAAAGCCAAGGGCAAGAAATAACTTAAGAAATAACTTGAAATTACACAAAACCCTGAAACAGTCTCGGCCCAAAAGATGGTATGGCACTAATGTGTGTGTGTGTGTGTGTGTGTGTGTATGCCCAAATATGGGAGGGAGGTCACTACTCCCCCTTTCTGTCCTTCGGCTCATTACAGAAGACCATCCAGGCAGAAAACCATATTTTTATTTTTAATGTTGCCTTTGCTATGTTTGTGTTATTTATCAGCACAAATACAACATATATATATATGCCTCTTTACAGCTCATACTTCTAACGTTTTAGTATCCATTTCGTTTTTTCTTCTTTTATCTAACTCTTTCCACAGCTTTAACTCATTTTTAGCCCAAGCAGGGTTTACATATATTTCTGTCAAATTTTGCTGAAAGCGATGGATGTGCTCTATTACAAAACCTGAGAAGCAGTTCAAAACAGATGCTCAGATCTTGTGATGGGGGCTGGTAGCACAATTCAAGAGTTTGCTCCCTCATTCAAGTGTCTGATGCTAAAATTGCTAACGCTGTTGTACTGAGCCTCCTCAAAGAACATCTGAAGCTAAAAACATGTCCATGTACCCGTGGGTGTACAGCATCGCCATTTGCATACGTGGGGCACACATCAAGCAACGTAGCAGTAGTGCCCGACTTTCAACAGCTCATTTAGTGACCGTTCAAAATTACAGTGGCACTGGAAAAAAGTGACTTATGACCGTTGCAACATCCCCGTGGTCACGTGATCAGAATTGCTTGGCAACTGGTTCATATATATGACGGTTTCAATTTATGACCGGGAGGAGGAGGATCATGAGATCCCCTTTTGAGACCTTCTGACCAGCAAAGTCAATGGGGAAGCCAGATTCACTTTACAGCCGTGTTACTCACTTAACAACAGCAGTGATTCATTTAACCCCTGCGGCAAGTAAAGTCGTAAAATGGGGCAAACACGCTTAACAAACGTTTCACTTAGCGACATAAATTACAGGCTCCATTGTGGTCGTACGTCAAGGACTACCTGTACTTGTCTCAAACATGGTTGTACAAAATATAAAATCACATCATTAGGTCGTGGCATTACTAAAACTGCTCAGACCTTGGAGGAGTAAGATGGAGTGACGGTTGTGTAAATCTCTCACCTTTTGGCGTCTGTTTAGATTAGAACCTGTTATATTTTGGCCCTGAGGAGCAGCTATTGTAGAATCCAAGTATATTTGGAGGAAGTCCCGTATTTTTCGGAGTATAAGATGCACTCCCCCCCCCCAAGAGACTGAAAATTTGGATGTGTCTTATACTCTGAATTTAGCCCCCACCCACCCACTGGCCCCCACCCTTCAGCCTCCGCGCATCTTCCTGGATGCAGAGATTGCGTTTTGGGCTCTGCACCTCACATGTAGTCTTAAGTCTAAGGAAGTAATTTTTTAAAGAGAGTTTTGGGGGCAAATGAAATGTGGAGGGAAGAAACCGGGGAAAAGAGAAATAATAAGAAGCACCATAAGGCACATCTTGCTGTGATACAACGCACGTCATGATGTCATGTAGAAATAGTGCAGACGACAACGTGCATTTTTTGTGTGAAGTCACAAGTCCCTGTCCCCCCCATTGTCTCTGTGTTTAGACACTTTATCAGCCCCGATCTCGGAAGAACACGGAGGAGAAAAACCACAGCTTCCATTTGGCAACACAACAACATTCGTTGTGTGCGTGGTTCTTACGAATCAGTATAAAAAAGCTTTTAGGGTCACCTCACAAGTTGATTTTAAATGACGTTTGCTTAGCGCAGTCATGAAGCAAGTTATAAAATGAATTATCATTACGTAAGCCTACTTACTCTCTGACAGCTTCAGAAACGCAGGGAGAAAAATAAGCAATTCCGTAATGACACATTTTGCACCTCAGAAATTCAGTGATAAAAAAAATAATCTCCCCTTGGAAATGCAAATGAGGATTGCTTCATATTGACTCCATGTTCTTCCGAGCCAAGAAGCGCGGCACTTTCCCCATTTTGATATGTCACCTAGGTAGTATCTCACACACAACTTCCACAAATTAATAATGACGTTGTTTAATAGGAATATCCACCCGAGACCCCATACGTCCCTCCACACCCAAGTTTGGAGGACATGTGATCGAATGCAAGTGATAGGTTTATTTTAAACTAAGGCTGGAGATGGGAATGGAAGATGCAAATATATTGACCTCCTCCTGATTTTCAGTCCTCAAAAGCCAGGTGCGCACCAGTCCTCAAACAGCTATTTCTGTCAGTGGAAAAACAGGAATCTAAGACTAATATGGGAACAATTAAGCCTTAATATCCTTAAAAACCAACAGGAAGGGAGAGAAAATTGAGTTGTTTTCTTATACCTCAATAGTGTTCCAACATCACCAGATAGTTTTCTGGAAATTTGAGATCCTTGATTCCTCAAATGTCCCCTCTCCCATTGTATAAAGGTAAAGATAAAGGTTCCCCTCGCACATATGTGCTAGTTGTTTCTGACTCTAGGGGGTGGTGCTCAACTCCGTTTCAAAGCTGAGGAGCCAGCGCTGTCTGAAGACGTCTCTGTGGTCATGTGGCCAGTATGATTAAACGGCGAAGGCGCACGGAACGCTGTTACCTTCCCACCAAAGGTGGTTCTTATTTTTCTACTTGCATTTTTATTTTTCTACTTGCATTTTTATGTGCTTTCGAACTACTCAAATACTTGTGACTGTTCTGACCGACACTTCCCAAGAGCATGAAGCAAACTCCTTGTCCCGACAAAAATTATTTTTGTAAATTATTAATTTACTGCGAATTCTGCTCGTTCACATCCAGGAAAGTCTTTTGAGGGAGGTTTTACAGTCACGGACCTTATCTGGCTTGGAGAGTTGCCAGGCCGGTATCTGCAAAATTTGGCAAGGAGTCTCAGAGAGTCACAAACCAATTAAGCAAACTAAATGTCTCCTGCAAACTCCACTCCCCTTTTGCTCCTCTTTTATTTCCTCTGGGAGGGGCCATTCACCGTCCACCTGTGGCCTTACTCCCAAGTTGACCCCTGTTCTTCAGCTGTTCCCTTCGTCTGGCAACTCTGTTCATGCGCACACTGGGAACAGGCTCCAGCTGTTCCTCTGCCTCACTGCTGTCTGACACTGAAGGCAGCTGATAGCTGGCATACGGCTCTGGCCCCCTCTCTGCCTCCGACGCAGAGCCCTCATCCGTGCCTTCCCCAGCCTCTAGGACTGGCCCATGTTCCTCCCCAACCTCCTCACTGTCTGAATCTGCTGCCAGCTCTGCTGGCCTCTGACGGGCCACAGACACATAAAAAGGTGCAAGGCTTTGATCACGTCCTTGCACTCACCATCGGTAACCCCCACTCACCCCCAATACATCAGAGTGGACTTCATTTTGCTTGGAAGGCTTTGCCCAAAACCTTCAAGAGTTTGGCGGACAGCTTCATCAAAGACATCCATTTCCTGGAAAAATTGAGCCATCCTGGCTGAACATCGCATAGCAACTTGTATGAAAGAAATAGGAACAAACAAACAAAAACAATTGTTGTCTCTCAATGACCGAGTTCACGAATGGCAGGGAAAGGGTTAATCTCATCTCTGTGCCGGGGCAGTGATATTCCTTAAAACGTCCCTTTTATTTGTTCCCGTATGAACAAACACATGCTATTCGCTGGTATGGTAAAAGAAAAAAGAAAATAAGGCACTAGACTTCTTACTGAGAGCAAATCTGGTTTTGATTTCTCCACTAAGAGGTCCCACGTTGGAGGCCTGCAAACAGAAGGACATCGCATCTCCCAACATCTTGGCAGTCAGGCGCTCTTGTTTTAGGCCACCCACGCACCAATTGTCATCCAATTGGTTGTGTGTGTGTGTGTGTGTGTGTGTGTGGGAGGGGGAGCCTTCGTAGTGATAAACATTTCAATTCCTTTTTGCTAAAAAAAAAATCCCGTAAACAGTTTTCAAAAAGCTTGCATCGTAGCAGTGCTCAAATGTTCTGTATTTATGAAAGCTTGATTAAGTCACGTTCGCAGCTTTCAGGGAAAATGTAACTGGAGTGGAAAGCGCTGACGCCAGAGAAGAATCCCAACGAAAAATCACTGGACCTGGAAACGCAGGTAGTATCCCTTGACTTAGGGCCACAATTCTGCCCCAAATTTCTGTGGCTAAGCGAGACAGTCACTTAGTGAGTTTTGCCCTATTTTGCGACCTCTCTTGCCACAGTGGGGGGAAGTCAGATTCACCTAATGACCAAATGATTCACTTTTATTGTTGTTAGTTGCAAAGTCGTGTCCGACCCATCACAACCCCATGGACAATGTTCCTCCAGGCCTTCCTGTCCTCCCCCATCCCCTGGAGTCCATTTAAGCTCACGCCTGCTGCTTTGGTGACGCCATCCAGCCACCTCATTCTCTGTCGTCCCCTTCTTCTTTTGCCCCCCCTCCATCGTTCCCAACATTAGGCTCTTCTCCAGTGAGTC
The DNA here is from genome assembly GCF_964273705.1 of Natrix helvetica. Lineage (NCBI taxonomy): Eukaryota > Metazoa > Chordata > Lepidosauria > Squamata > Natricidae > Natrix > Natrix helvetica. The sequence goes on from NC_138553.1 coordinate 75,677,156, forward strand.
CTTCCTTCTCATTAAGTAATACAATACAATAATACAATAGTAGAGTTGGAAGGGACCTTGGAGGTCTTCTAGTCCAACCCCCTGCCTAGGCAGGAAACCCTATACCGTTTCAGACAAATAGCTATCCAACATCTTCTTAAAGACTTCCAGTGTTGTGGCCAAAGTACTTGAGTTTCGTCTTCAGGATGTGGCCTGAAGAGCAGCCAGGGTTGATCTCTAAGACTGACCGGTTTGATCATCTTGCAGTCCAAGGGATTCGCAGGAGTCTTCTCTAGCACCATAGTTCAAGGGCCTCAATCCTTTGGCGCTCAGCCTTTCTTATAGTCCAACTTTCACAGCCACACATTGCAACTAGGAAAACCATAGCCTTGACTATATGCACTTTTGTTGGCAGGGTGACGTCTCTGCTTTTTAGTAGTCTATCTAGATTTGCCATAGCTTTCCTCCCCAGGAGCAAGCGTCCTTTAATTTAACAAGTGATTTACTTAACAACTGTGGCAAGAAAGATAATAAAATGAGGCAAACCTCATGTAGCAACCGTCTTGTTTAGCAATGGAAATGTTGGGCTCAATTGTGATTGTAAGTTGTACCTCATGTCGTAGGTTATTGCTGGGGCAGTTCAGTGAACCACAAATGGGAGAGCCTGGGAATCGGTGGCTCCAGTCCAGTCAGTACCACCAAAGAGTGGCTGGTGAGGTGCTTGCTGGGCCACAGTGGTTAAGACTAGAGTCTTGCATAGTCATACAGGAGTGTTCTGGGTATAGCCAGAAAAATTAACATGGCAGCCCTAAATATGTGATTGAAACTCTGCCTGTTGTTTCTGTCCTAATCTCACGATCATCCCTCTTATAGGCTTTCTGCCTGAGCAGGGGGTTGGACTAGAAGACCTCCAAGGTCCCTTCCAACTCTGTTACTCTATTCTATTCAGAATTGGAAGATATGGAATTCAGCAAGGGTTGCCATTCTAACAGCTGGCCTTGAGAACCCAACGGGTTTACCGTATAAAGGAAACGAGCCAGTTGGCATTGCAAGAGGATTGCAGAGATGCATTGAGTGAGATGCTTCTTCTACATTGAATCATGATGCCAGATGATAATTTATGTATGGTAGTTCATCCTATGTACTTGGGGTTAAGCAGGGGCATCCGGGGGAAAGGTCAAATCCTGCAGGAAGAAACAGCATGGCATAGGATTTCGGTCACTATGATGTGTCTTACATCTTGCGGATATGTCTTGTGGCACACACACACACACACACACACACACACACACACACACACAGAAAGTGCGGCCAGAATTTGGAGTGTGTTTCATTTCTATAGCCTTAGCTAGAATGACATGGTTGAAAGGAAAATGGCTGTCCTATACTTGTAATAAGGGAAGAACAAAAGGGGTTTAATCAGCATCTTGCAAAGGCAGATTTTATTTCTTCTATGAATTTATTAAAGATTCAGCAGCTCTTTTATGCTTCTATCTACCATGTTTCCCCAAAAATAAGACAGGGTCTTATTTTCTTTTGACCCCCGAAATAAGCACTTGGCTTTATTTTCAGGGAGGTCTTATTATTTTTGAGGTGCAGGAGGCGGGGAGCGTGGTCACCTCATGGCTGGTGCTGTGTTGCAATATTTTCGGGGAGGGCTTATTTTAGCGCATGTGCTCAAAAATACAATTAGCCTTATTATCGGGGGAGGACTTATTTTCAGGGAAATAAGGTAAGTAAGCATGCACGGTGTCATCAAGAAAGAGTTAATAAAGCTAGTCTTTGCAACCACTTATTCAGTGGCCGTTGAAAGTTACATCGGTACTGAAAAAAGCAACTTAAAACTGGTCCTCAAACTTATGACCATCACAGCAGCTCCGGAGTCATGGGATCAGGGGATCCCCATTTGTGATCTTCTCAAGCAGCTTCTGACGAATGAAGTCAATGGGGGAAGGTGGATTTGCTTAACAACCACGTGATTCACTTGAAAGTGATCGATCGGCTTAACGACCACGGCAAAAAGGTCGTAAAATGGAGCCCAATTCACTTAACAACTGACTGGCTTAGCAATGGAAATTCTGCTCCCACTTGTGGTCGTAAGTCAAGTACCACCTGTGTACTGCATACGTGGGATTCTCTGTCCGTTCTAATACCCAGTTTTAATTCAGTTATATGGGGGGAAGAGGGGAGGGAAGGTGTATATTTAAGATAAAAGAATCCTGTTTCGTTTTATGAGAGCACTTATATATCATATGGGCCTCTACATTAATTAATAGGTGGTTTTAAGAATATTTTTTTATTAAAAGAATATTTAGAAAGATTTTCAAAAACTCAGAAACTTAGTGGGAGAAATAGAAAAAAAAAAGATTATACAAGGGTAAAAAAAAAAACCTGAAGAATAATAAAAAAGCAAGTTATCTAAAAAATGACTCTCTCTTTGCAGCATTTACAAATGGCATCTCCAGCCTTCCACATTGCATAGCGTAGTTCCCTTCTTTCCATAAACAAGCCTTTTTAATCAATAAATCCAAAAATCGGTTTATTTGTATCCATTTTCAGTAAAACGTTTATAAAGGGTTTCCAGTCTCTGATAAAATTAATCGTAGTTCCCTCCTTAATCAAACTCGTCAATTTAGCAATTTCTGCAAACTCAACTATTTTCAAATCCATTTCTCCATTATTGATATTTCTGCAGTTTTCCGTGTGTGTGTGTGTTGTATTTGTGCTGATAAATAAATAAAGGGAGACTAGTATAGATCTATTTCGACCTATTTAGGTCTCATCAGCTAGCCATGCATGCATGCATGCATGCATATAAAACCAACCGTCCATGAGCCTTCTCTAGTTGAGTATCCAAAAATGCTAGTAAAAAAGCTTTCAGTTTCATCTGAATGTTAATTTTTAAAGCTCTCTATATTTGTGTCCAATATCTGTTAATTTTTTCACCAATCCACCGTGCCTGATAAAACGTCCATTTTTTTCACATTTCCAAGAGCGATTAGAAGTGTCTTTATAATCTTAAAGACAATTTATCTGGCACCATACACCAACACCATTTTAAACAAGTTTCTTTTAAATTGTAGGGCAATGAATTTCAAACCTTTGAACCACATTCGCTCCCATTGATCCATTTGAATATTATAACCAAAACTCATGGCATCAATTAACAGTTTAGTTTGACTTTCATTTAACTTTCCCACACAGATTTGTCAAAGTTCCTTCATGGTTGCCCATGATCAAAAAGTTTGTGTGAATCAAAAGAGAGGAAATAAATGATAACACAATTATGACTCACTCTTCTTTATCTAACTTGGAATACCATGATCTAAGTCCATGCCTGAAGCCCACAAAGCAGCCCTTTGACCCCACACTTTCATAGACACGGTTCTCATTTTATAATTGAGCCCAGACTACATTCACAAGTTGTGGTCATTGTACAGAAGGTCACCATATGAGTGTGCCCAATTTTATAACCTTTTTGGGTTGGTTGTAAAACCAACGCCGTGGTCATTAAGCAAATGTGGCCATTAAATGAACCAGTTATCTCCAATGGGCATTTTTTAAAAACCAGAAACCCAATGCACTGTAAATCAGGGGTGGGTTCTGGCAGCCGCTACTGCCGGTTCGGTTGTAATCGCGCTGTGCGCTCATGTGCGGTACCATAAAAATGCTTCTGCGCATGCACAGACGCTCAAAACAAGATAGGCACTGCAGGAAGATTTAGTTCGGGGGCATGGGAGGCCTGGGTGGTTGTCAGTTCTGGCGACTCAGGCTGCCAAACCACTACTGGTTTGGCGGAACTGGTCCGAACTGGTAGGAACTCACCACTGCTGTAAATGCTGGTTTCCTGCAAAAGCCTGCAAAAATCAGTCATGTGAGAATGCAAACACTTGTAAATTTGGGCCATTCCCAATTGTCCAAAATGCAATCCTGTCACCATGGGGGAAAGGAGTAGCCATTAGAACCTTGAAACTGAGTTGTAAGTAACTCTGGGGAGGTCCTGGGTAATTTCAAGCAGTCGTAAGTCAAGGACTACCTGTATATCTTTAATTTTTTTATTAAAAAGTTGGGTATCGTAGGAGGAAAACACAGTAGCACACCGGTTTTGGAGTTCACTTCTCCTTGGATCTGATTTTTTTATCTTCAGTATCAATTTGGGCATATGGTTAAGAAAAGTTTTTTACTGAATTGGCAATGCCAGATGCTATAAAGGTAAAGGTAAAGATTCCCCTCACACATATGTGCTCATCGTTCCCAACTCTAGGGGGCGGTGCTCATCTCTGTTTCAAAGCAGAAGAGCCAGCGCTGTCCGAAGACGTCTCCGTGGTCATGTGGCCAGCATGACTAACCATAGAAGGAGCACGGAACGCTGTTACCTTCCCACCAAAGGTGGTCCCCATTTTTCTACTTGCATTTTTACGTGCTTTCGAAGGTTGGCAGAAGCTGGGACAAGTAGCGGGAGCTCACTTCGTTACGCGGAACTAGGGATTCGAACCGCCGAACTGCCGACTTTTCTGATCATCAAGCTCAGCATCTTAGCCACTGAGCCACCACCTATATATATAGATGCTATATACCTCAATAATATTAAGATTACTATCCTATTCCTGGCCTGCTGGGTCCTGACCGGCTCATCCTTTCCGTGTGGGCTTCCAGATCCACCTACAGAGATCCGATTGCTGTCATTGTGCAAAACTGAGATGGCTGAAGTGAAATACCTCTTGTTATTTTTAACAGCTCTGATGTATGAAAGTATGTCTTGGCTGGGGTGTGTGTGTGTTAATTTCTTGAACATGAAGATGTCAGGTTGGGTTGGATTGGGTTCTGGCAGTCACTACTGCTGGTTCGCTTGTGACTGCACCACACATCTGTGCACTGTGTGACTTGATGCACGCTCAATAAAAATTGTTCTGGGCATGCACAGAAGCAAAAAAACAAGATGGCGCCCAAAGATCTGGTTCGGCACCATGGCAGGCCTGAGTCGCTGCCGGTTCTAGCGACCCAGGCCCCCAAACCACAACCAGTCTGAACTGGTAGGAACTCACCACTGGTCCAGATCCCAGTTTGGGGGTAATTGTGGTTTTCATGCTTTTAATGCTTGGCCTCAAATGAAATTTCTTAACGCGCAAGGCTTCAGAATGCACATCAGAATGCAATCCATAGGGAGACTACTGTGAATTCCCTCGTTTACTCTGCCATTGTAGATTTTCAAATAGCATTGTTTAACATGAAAAAATAAGAGGTGAGTCCACGAGTTTTGGAAAAGCACATTTGCTAAACGGATTATAAGTAAGCGGGGCTCAATTTGTTTCGTTTTCAGCTTTATTGCTCGGGGGTAGTTGTGATCTGTTCGCTGTAGGCCCTTCAGAAAAGCAGTGAAGTCTTGGCCCTTGACCAGGTCAGGAACAGCAGAGGTTGCATTTTAGTTCTAATTACCTTTGAATTGGTTTTGTTGGTTTTAATGGTGTGTGCTGCTTTTCATTGCATTTTTGGTTGGATAATTTTCTGAATGCATTGCTGTCTGAGCAGGGCAGCTATTAAAAAAAATGTCCTAGTAAACAGACTGAAAATAGTTCAGGCTTGAGTTGAAATCTTGTTCTAGGCTGCCCTGGCTAAGCTGTGGCACCATTGTTAACCATCCAGGCTTCTACATGTTGGTGCCAATGGAAGGCACTGGCCATCTGAGCATGGGTTTAACTCAGGCTGGAGATGGGGAATTTACTTTTTTACTTTTATTTAGATTTTTATACCGCCCCCTCTCCCCAAAGGGACTCGGGGCGGTGTACAGTCAAATAAAAACACATCAATAAATAGAAAATACAAACACAAAGAGGAGGCAATAAGAAACTGTACATATCTGAAGCAAAGTAGTTAAAAGCAATATTTAAATAACCCTAAAAATACCCAATTAAAATATCTGCCAGGAGGTAGAATAAAACTATAAATGGGCCAGGCCGGCTAAACGGAACAGGTGAGTCTTCAGTTTTTGTCGAAAGGAGCGGAAGTCGGTGGTGGTTCTGATGTCGGGGGGGGGAGGTCATTCCAGAGGGTTGGGCCCATCACAGAGAAGGCTCTACTCCTAGGCGCCGCCCGTTGGCATTGCTTAGTGGACGGCACCCGGAGGAGTCCTTCCCTGTGAGAGCGAATCGGTCGCAGGGAAGTGTGTGGTAGGATGCGATCCCGCAAGTACCTAGGTCCTGAGCCATGGAGCGCTTTAAAGATAGTAATTAACACCTTGAAACGCACCCGAAAGACCACAGGCAGCCAGTGCAGCTCGCGGCAACTGGGCTTAGCCGGCCTCCCTGCAGCCTCCTAAAGCAAAAAAAATAACCCGGGGTGCGGATGCTGCATCCCCCCTCCCACTCCCCTTATATGCCCGGAGACCCCCTCCCAAGAGAGATGAAAATCATCTGGGTGACGGCCATTGGCTCGCCATCAAGGTCTTTACCTCACAGGCATCTGCAGGGGAGGGGAGGGGGTTGCGGGCATGTAGGGGGAGCACAGGAGATGCAGCGCACCCCCCGCGCCCCATTTTTTTGTTTTAGGAGGCTGCAGGGAGGCCTGCTAGGCCAGAAACGGGCAGCAGGGGTTTGTGGTGCACTTCCCCCCCCACGACCCAATTTTGGTCCCAGGAGGCTTCAGGGTGGCCTGCTAGGCCCAAAACGGGGTGCAGGGGGATGTCATGCGTGGGGACGGGGTAGCGCGGGGGGGATCATGTACAAAGGCGCAGGGGGGGGCGCATTGCATTATGGGTGTGAGCTGTTGCGTGATTTTGGCACGTGAGAAGAAAAAGGTTGTGTCACTGGGCTGGGATGAAGGCAGTGAGCAAAAATAGAATGCCGGGAAGGATGAGCAAAAGAAGAAGATATTCTAGAGTTGAGCTCTGCTCTGGGAGTTCATGGAGGAGCTGAGTAGATTTTTGTGGCAACAATCCAGGTGAAGTCCTTGACATTACGAACCCAATCGTGACTATAATTTCTGTTGCTGAGGGAGGCAATTGCTAAGTAAGTTATGCACGCTTTTACTTTTTTTGCCATAGTTGCTAAGCCAGGGGTGTCCAAAGTTGGGAACTTTAAGACTTGTGGACTTCAACTCCCAGAATTCCCCAGCCAGCCATGCTGGCTGTGGAATTCTGGGAGTTGAAGTCCACAAGTCTTAAAGTTCCCAACTTTGGACACCCCTGTGCTAAGCGAATCACTGCAGCTATTTGTTAGGGTTCCAAGTAATAGACCGCTAGAAAGCAAAACTCCCAGGCAGGTAGATTCCTCAAAGAATAGCTTGATTGGATATATCATACCGGCACGTATCTGGTGAAAACCATTTCTGAAGTTTCCCGTGGTTTTCACCTAATCAAAAGTAAACGTTTGTCACGTTCTCAAAACTATCAGTCAGGTCAGCTTCGGGGTTGACACTGTTAAGTGAATCACATGGTCGTTAAGCGAATCCCAGCTTCCCCCATTGAATGTGCTAGTCAGAAGGTGGCTCTGAAGGTCAGAAATGTTGATCACATGACCCCGGAATGCTGCAACCATCATAAATACAAGCAAGTGCCCTAATTTTGACCATGTGACCATACAGTTAAAGTGCGAGTGACGGTCGTAGTCCTCCTTTTCCCAGTGCTGATGTTACTTCTGAAGGGTGATGCGGTGTTACAGGAGACGGACTTTGTAGACGCTTAATACGAAGTTACTACATTGTTATTAAAGGTAACTAAGACTTGTCGATGAGAAAGGTCGTTAGTTCAGCGGTTCGAATCCCTAGCGCCGCGTAACGGAGTGTGCTCCCGCTACTTGTCCCACCTTCTGCCAAACTAGCAGTTCGAAAGCACGTAAAAATGCAAGTAGGACAATAGGAACCACCTTTGGTGGGAAGGTAACAGCGCTCCGTGCTCCTTCGATGGTTAACCATGCCGGCCACATGGCCACGGAGACATCTTCGGACAGCTCTGGCTCTTCGGCTTTGAAACGGAGATGAGCACCGTCCCCTAGAGTCGGGAAACAACTAGCACGCACGTCCGGGGGAACCTTTACCTTATTAAAGATAAATTGAATAGCCACTGTGAAGGCAGCTGAAATTTGCTTTGGAATCTGTTCTTGGATTATGGATCCATGCATGCGATAGATACATTAAATGGGGGCAGGGCTCACATCATGCAGTCGCAGTCCTCATCTTGGGTTTTTTGGACAACCCCCCCCCCTTGGGACAAGCAAAATTCCTTTTTCCCAGTGTTACTCATCCCGTTCCAGATGTTTTCATTTGGCAAACCATTTTAATCTATCTCCCTACACGTACACATCATTTTAACCTTGCAGACTTTGCTATCCATCAAGCTGAACATAATGCAGGGTTATGAGGATTTAGCCGATCAGTTAATATATATTTTTTATTTTTTTATTTTCCTTTCTTGGGAATGACAACTTGGAGAAAAGTCTGCGGCAATAATTCTACTTCTCTATTGCTCTGCCAGGAAGGAGCCGGTGGTGTAGCAGAAGTTCATTTCTATTGAAGGCCCAGGGAAACCTCGCACCATCCTTCCCAAGCATAAATTGCTATCCATTCCCCACCGTGGGAGACATTAAAAACTAAGCTCATTTATCCAGAGAAGCCTGGCCTGGATTACAGTTGCAGTATGACAATATTAAAGAGATCCTTAAAACTAAGGGTTCCGATGTTGCAGAATAATATCAAGCTGTGTTTAGGAATTATTATTATTTTTGGTCGCAGGTCTGTTGTCTGATTTCTGCTTTGCTTGGCCAGGGATATCCGAATATGGATGTTTTGATTAATTGGTTGCATCCTGTTGCTGAAACACCTACTCCCTTACATAGTGACACGGGCGTATTTCGTAGGGTGTCTCCAACAGGAAAGTAGGATTCATGGCTGCTTGTCCAGAAGACAGGAAATAGACAGCTTCTATTTGCAGCTTTTATTCCCACTTTCCTCCCTGACCTTTGGGCAAGTCATCTGATATCTCAATCTCTCTGTTAGGGCAGCTGTAAAATTGCGATAATTATACCATGTGCTGTGTGGGTATTAAAAGTCGCAGCAATTCAAATTGGGGGGGAAATGCTTAAGTCAACAATTTTTCAGGGATACGGGGATACCATCTGGCAGCATTCTTTGGTTTTGGATTGCAAGGCTGATGGAGAGTCAAACCAGAAGACGCCAATGCCTTTGGCTTAGGGCAGTGATGGCGAACCTTTTCCGTCACCCCGTACTGACCTGCGTGTTAGAAATGGCATGCAAACTGGACCGCACGGCCTTGCTATCCTTCACTTGCGTGTGCGCGCCAAAACCTGGAAGAACAGCATTCCGGCGTGCATGCGTGTGGGTTCCGGAACTTCTGGGATCCAGCGCAGGCGTGCGCCCAACGAACAGCTGCTGGAAACCCGGAAGTTTGGGTAGCGGTCTGCGGCACGTGCCGGAATGCTACTCTTCCGGGTTTCAGCGCTCCCACATGCCTGAAGGCCAGCTGTCCAACGCATGTGTGTGTGCACAGAAACATGGAAGAGGAGCCAGCGAAGCTGCGTGTCCCGCATGCCACTTCCAGCACGCGTGCCATAGGTTCGCCACCACGTGTTTAGGGTGTGAGATTCCGTCCAAAGGGAAGAAATGGTTTTCTGAAAGGCAATGGATTCATTGGATAATAATTGTGAGCTCCATCTTTATCGTGATCTGCCTTACAGAGATTCCTAAGGCTCTGGAATATGTAGAAGATAAATTATACTTTAACCTTGAGTTAAAGTCAACTCCTTTTTTTTGGCATTAATACAGATGTGGTGGGCCACTATTCTATTTCAGAATTCCCCCGCACACAAATACACCCACTTTCTTATTGTAGCCCAGTGTCTCTCAACCATGGCCACCTTAAGATGGACTTCATTGGCCAGAATTCCTCAACCACCAAGAACTCTGGGAGTTGAAGTCCACAACACTTAAAAGTGTCCGTGGTTTACAAACATTGTCCTGGAGAGAGAACTCCAAAGCTTTACAACCTTTGAAATGAGATCTAGGGAAGGGGAGAAGGGATCTAAGTGCTGGATGGGGAATTCTGGGTATTGAAGTCCATACATCTTAAAGTGCCCAAGGTTTTGAGAAGCACTGGGCTAGCCTATAGTCCTGGGGAGCTTCTGGTGGCCCACCCCATCTAGGTTATCAACTTATTGAGTTCAAGTACAACATCACTACACACATTGCACACTTTGTAGTGTCATTGTGTATTTTTTTTAAAATTATATTGCCATCTTGACTTTTTAAATACTTTCTCCCAAGAACGTCTCAAAGTTGTTGACGGGTATGGTTTTCCCATTTGCAGTGTATAGCTGTGAAAGTTGGACCATAAGAAAGGCTGAGCGCCAAAGAATTGAGGCCTTTGAACTATGCTCCTGGAGGAGACTCCTGCGAGTCCCTTGGAGTGCAAGATGATCAAACCGGTCAGTCCTAGAGGAGATCAACCCTGACTGCTCTTTAGAAGGCCAGATCCTGAAGATGAAGCTCAAATACTTTGGCCACCTAATGAGAAGGAAGGACTCACTGGAAAAGAGCCTAATGCTGGGAACGATTGAGGGGAAAAGAAGAAGGGGACGGCAGAGAAGGAGGTGGCTGGATGGAGTCACCGAAGCAATAGGCGTGGGCTTAAATGGACTCCAGAGGATGGTAGAGGACAGGAAGGCCTGGAGGAACATTGTCCATGGGGTCGTGATGGGTCGGACATGACTTCGCAACTAACAACAACAACAAATGTGCTTTAGCTGATGTGTTCCCATCCCCTTTGCCTCATCCATACCTTTTTCCCCTTTCAGAGATATTTTTTCAGGCAAAAATATCAGAGATTATCATCTCAAGAATGAACAAAACTTTGCTTGTACCGCTACCATCTTCACTTCTTTATCTCTTAATTTGTGGACACTGGCACTTGTAGTCCAGAGAAAAAAGCTACGTCTTTCAAGATGTCCCAATAGAAGACGATATTTGTATCTCAAGATTGAATTGTGGGTCCTTGGTGCTCTCTGAACTTGGCTGTTTTCTTACAGACATTTCATTGCCCATGAGGCACTAATGAGGTTAGCTGGGCAATGAAATATCTGCAAGAAAACAGCCAAGTTCAGAGAGTACCAGGGGCTCCACATTTCAAGGCTATAATATCCAATGTTTTTATTTTGCATTATTTTATTTGTTCAATTCACCCGCTATATTAATCTCACATATGTGACTCTGGGTGGCTCACACAAATAATGAGAGACCAAAATAGTTACAAATGAACAACTGATGAAAAACCATTAAAAACCAATGAAACAATTTTGTATCGCACACTGATAGAGGAGTGGGAGTTCGATAAAAGCAGGGAGAATCGATAAAATACATTTGAAGTTTTCTTACTAAAATTTTCAGAAAGAATGTTCATATTCAGACATTACTTCCTGATATGCGAACTTCAACTCCCAGAATTCTCAACAATGACCATGTTAACTAGGATTTTTTTAAAAAATGGAGGTTGCCTGGATGATAGTTGTCAAATCATTAGAGGTATTACCGAAGGATATTTCATCTCTGACATTCGAGTTGACTGGAGATGGAATAAGAGATAAAATCCCAGAGATAATTCCATTAAGCTTCTTAAAATGTGCTGAATTCCCTCAAAGCTCTTGGATGATTCATCATCTCCATCCTTATTTGAAGTCTATTTTGAACCAAAATTCAGAGGAAGCTCTTGTGTTAGAGCATGCTACAAGCAGATAAAGGTGATGAATAAGACTGAACGGACCAGATGTTCTAGTAGGGCCCAGATTATGCCTACCGGGAAGAAAAATCCAGATGGTTAAAAGCCATGAGCCATTTCACAGCCAACATGAATTCCTCCATCAGTAAATTTGAGCTGCATAAATCTGTTTCCATTTTCTTGTTCTCTCCTGGCATTCGTAATGTTTGCTTGCCCATTGTCCTGAGTTTTGTTTTGAACTTTTAAAGGTAAAGGTTCCCCTCGTACATAGGTGCTAGTCGTTTTCGACTCTAGGGGGCGGTGCTCATCTCCGTTTCAAAGCTGGAGAGCCAGTGCTGTCCGAAGATGTCTCCGTGGTCATGTGACTGGCATGACTAAACGCCGAAGGCGCACGGAATGCTGTTACCTTCCCACCAAAGGTGGTTCCTATTTTTCTACATGCATTTTTACATGCTTTCGAACTGCTAGGTTGGCAGAAGCCGGGACAAATCACGGGAGCTCACCCTGTTACGCTGCGCTAGGGATTCGAACTGCTAACCTTTCTGATCGACAAGCTCAGCATCTTAGCCACTGAGCCAAAGCGTCTCTCATTTTGAACTTTTAGGGGCGGGATAGTAACCATAATTTAATTTTATATTCGATTTGCTCATACACCCCATCGTTAGTGTAGAGATCTCTCAAAAATAAAAAATTTCCCTAGCTTTCCTTTTCTTTTTAAGCATGTCAGTATTGAAAATATGCAATTTAAAAAGGATTTTAGAACTTAAGAAAGTTCTTCACTTTTAAGAACAATGGAAGGAAATCAGATCCATTTGCGAATATATTATTAATAGCAATAACAGTAATAACAATATCAATTGTTTCTTGGCAGGCAAGTTAGTACATATAGCCTTAATCACCCAACTATGCTTTCCGATGCCAAAGAGGCATCATTAAATATCCATCAGGGCTTCCCCCCTACCAATAGAGCTATAAAATTTTGTCTTCCTCCATGAATGCAAAATAAAATCCACCTGTAATAACAAAGCAGGAGATTTCTCTACATCTATTTCTGGATATTTTGATGGCAGTTTTTCAAGCCCTTAGAAAAACTGAAGGAGATGGCTTAGTATATATACATTATTTCCTTTTGAGATTAAAAACAGATTGTTCTCAAAGTGAGTTTCATCAAGCATCTAAATAGACTTAGAAGCATTTAATTACTTTTGCCTTTTGCTTCCTGTTGGAGCTATTGTCACCCTTCCTTTTTTTTCCTTCTCTCTCTCTCTCCTTGTTGACCTTCACCGGTTTTAAAGCTCGCCTCATGTGCTGCTTCTTGCACAGGTTTGCTAGGGGTTGTACTTCATGTGAATGCGCAAAATCATGGTGAACATACAGAATGAAATCACACTTACCCTACCATACAGTTCTCCCATGTGTGCTCTGGGGGTATTTCTGTCTCTAAATCAGGGGTGTCAAACTCAAGGCCTGAGGGCCAGATCCAGTCCGCGGGGTGCTTAGATCTGGCCCACGGGGCCGCCCTGGGAACAGCAAAGGACTGGCCCACAGGGCCTCTGCTAGTGAAAACGGAGCTCGGGAGGGTCGCGCGCAGCACCCCGGGCTCCGTTTTCACTGGCAGACGGCTGCAAGAGGCCACCGTGGCCGAAAATGGGGCCGGGGGGGGGGGGGGTCGTGCACAGCTCCCCGGGCTCTGTTTTTGCTGGCAGAGGGAGGGCTAGCAAAAACAAAATAAAAGCAAAACAAGACAAAAGGAGAAATGTTTCCCCTTTTGCATTTGAGCAGCCAAGAAGGGGTAGGAAAGGGGAAAGAGGAAAGAAAAAGAAGGGAAGTTGGGAAGAGAGCAAGGAAGGGAAAATAAGGCCTGGTCACACCTCCCCCCTTAATGAGCAGTCCTTAAAATGGTTAAAAAATCCTAAATGATTGGCAAGCTATTCTAGACACGAGGAAGAAAACACACAGAGAGAATACACTCTTCTATAGACGTCTTAAATACGTCTTAAATAGACGTATTTATAAGCTGTACAAAACCTGTATTCTGAAGTTGCATAATTATTCTGTGATTCCTGATAATGGATCGTTTGCATTGTAACCATGAGATTCTCAGCATGGCAACTGGGGTTGCGACACTAAGCAGGAACAGAAACGGTCACTATTTTGAAGGGAGACTCCAGGAAAATCCCAAAACTATTTCTATTGCTCTGACGAACTTTCTATAGTCATATCCATGACATCACCAGGAGTCGAAGTCTGCTTAAAAGGATGGAAAGAGATTGATAAATGGAACTCAGATTGTTCTATCATCATCCCAGCGGGACTATTTTCTTGCTAGTCTCAGCCCATAAATGTGCATTAAGATGAAAAAGAACAGGGAACATCTGGAAAAGCCCAGGAAAGAATATTTATAGTAGGATGACACTTTACGATGTTCTAGCAAATCGAGTTATTAAGTCTTTTGGAATAAATCATGCTCATTCTTACAAATTTGCCCAGTTTGTAAGAAAAGGGTATCTCTCTCTCTGAGTTTTGTTGAAATGATTGCACAGTAACTTATAGCCAGCCGAACAAACAGGTTTAAAGGTAGTTTCTCTCCTTGGACTGTGAGACTTTTAAATACAACCACAATCACTCCATGCACATGCTAGTTTTTTTCTTTTTCTTTCTTTTTTCCGTTTCTGTTATAATTTTGCACCAGTGAGGTTAAAACCAATTTCGTTGCACATAAGTACAATGACAGTAAAGATTATACTTATACTTACAATGCTGTGAATCTGGACAGAGGCAAATAATAATAATAATAATCTTCTAACAAAGTCAGAAGTTAGCATGATTCATTGACACGAGATCAGAAATAAGAGTGCATTGGAGTGAATCTGTAATCATTTTGTAACAAGGCAACTGGGAGAATATTTAGAGGCAAGGATTGACATTTACGTATGTGTGAAATCTCTCCACATTTTCACTTTCCAGCCCTCTCTTATCCTGTGTTCTGAGTGCTACACTGCATGAAAACAAGCACTTGTGCAACCTGTCCTCATTTTTTAAAAAAAAAAATATCTTTACTTTGTACCACATTATCTTTCGCATCAAGTCACCACTTCTCAGCTATCTTGCTTTGGAAAGTAGGAGTAAAGGACTGATAAACAATAACATTGAAGCTGTATGAAAGCATTTATGTGTGTGTGTGTGTATTAAAACAGTGTCCAAAGGTACTTTGACTAAAGCTTTTTGGAGTCCAGGCAAAATCAGTCTAAGCTGCCCTGACCGATAATCTAATATCGGCCCGTGAAAATATTGCAAATAAAGGATCACAGAATGATTTATGCAACTTCAGAATAAGCCTTCATACTGTTCGCACATTTCTTTAGAACGACTTGTTTTATAAGGAAAGGGAAGAAAGGAACAAAGAGCAGATTTGATTTTTACTTCCTGTTCAGCATGTTTTTGATCTCTTATCTGAAAATGGCCTCTAAGTTTCCACTGTTGCTACTTTTACAGAAAAGTTAGACAATCAAAGTGGAGCACAGCATTTCAATACATTATATTTGATTGTATTTGATATTATACTAGATATTATTGCTTGAAAGGCATAGGACCCTGATGGCGAGACTTTGACCTCTGTGCAGGCACATGAGGCTCTACCACTACCTCAGCTTATCTCTACCATGCATGCGCGCGCACCTCCCACAGGCCAGCTGATTTTCGGGTCTCTGCCATGCATGCATGGGGGGGACGCATGCAGGAGACGTACGCGCATACGCGTGAGGGCAAGGGGGTCATGCATGCATTTGTGGGAGTGAGCATGGGGGCGCCTGCCCCTGCAGGCTGTTTTTAGTCCCAGGAGGCTGCAGGGAGGCCTACTAAGCCCAAAACGGGGCATGAGGGGGGGGGTGCCATGTGCATGCGGAGGGGAGTGCGAGGCATCATGCATGCGTGCACGGGGGAGCACGGGGTGTCACATGTGCATTTCATTATGGGTGCGGACATGCAACGACAAAAAGATTAGTCATCACTGGCATAGGAGAAACGTTTTTAATGAACTATATCTTCTCTTTAGATTAAATGTCTTAGTTTTTCACTACAATACTCATTAATAGTTGAATGATTAATTCAGGTCCCTGACTTTCCCTGCAGTCGGAAGCTAGCTAAAGTTTCTAGTTGTACAACTCAGGGCGCAGAATTCCTGACAGTGTTTTGGGGCTTATTTTGAAAGTGGGGAAAGAAATTGTTTTATTTAGTTACTCCTGTCACTGACATGACGATGTAATGATGGGTATGATCTCTCAATGACTTCTACTAGATATTTGTGGAAAGATGCACACCTGATCAGAAGGCTGTCAATGACTCACAACTCATAGACACAATAAATAAAGTAAATAAATAAACAATTAAGTAAGAGAAAACATTTCTAATGCATAAAGTCATATTTGTAGCATTTCATAAATTGTCCATTTTGATGACCTGTTCAATGGTTATAAAAACTAAGTTATACAAACTAAGGGGAGATGGGGTCCCCAAAATGGCGAGATGTAAAAATGACTGTTTTTCCCGTGGTGAAATTTGTCTACAGTTATTTATTCCATTTGTTCAGGGAAACTTATTTCTGATCAATTCCCCAGTAAAATTTTCAGTTGAAATTTTACAGAAGTTGACCGGAATCTGCAAATTCCCTTTGAATGTCACCTTGGTGTAATTTGTACCTCAGAGAGAGAAACCCATAGAAATTCATTTAGGAATGGTCTTCAGATTGCCTTCAGGAATTTCAGATTGGGTGTTAAATTCACTTTAAACTGATTGTGGAAGACCGAATAATCTTACCGCCACTGATTAAGAGATTGGACAATGCAAAGGAATAAAAAGGGCACTTCTTTTGAAACCTATCTTTGTTCCTTACATTCTTTCATTGGTGCTTTACTTTCGTTGCGTGGGGGTACAACTCTGATTTTTAGAAATGGAAGACAGGAAAGGAAGACAAACAAGAAGGGAAGGACAAAAGGGGGAAGAAAGGAAAATAAGGGAGACGGAAAAGGGAAGGGAAGGCAATAGAAGTATTGTTTTAATTTGGAGCTGCTATATAGAGTATTTTCTACCAGACACAAAACAAGGACACCCCTAAGTTGAGTGTGACTCACAGTGACTTTGTAGTTCACTTAGCAACAGTATTAAGTAGTTTGCCCTTGTGTTCTTCCTGTCTAGTCTACAGCTTTCCATGATATGGCAAGATTGGCTGATAGCAATAGCACTTAGATTTATACACCACTTCACAGTGCTTTACAGCCCTCTCTGAACGGTTTACAGAGTCAACATATTGCCCCCAACAATCTGGCTCCTCATTTTACCGACCTCGGAAGGATGGAAGGCCGAGTCAACCTTGCTGCCCCCCTGTTCCTCCCACCAACTCCCTAACATTCCCTTGGAACGCCGTACCAACTAGTGAGGTTGTCCACACACAGCTCTGCATTTTTGTTTGTGCCTTTGTGTTATTTCTTCATTTTAACCCTTGTTGCCTGTCGAAGAGCTGATTCTGTTTCTTCAGTTCTAGCTTGTTTTCTTTCTCTATACTCTAGTCATCAATGAATGTTGGGTATTGCTTTGGTTTTAAAGACTAGAAAGAGCTGGGTGTTTACAAATCCATTTCTTAGTGTGTTCCATTTTTATCCCATGTATGATTTGCAGAGGTCTGAACACAGGGAAGGGTCCCACAGGTTGAATGCTTCTCTTCCCTAGAAAATACAATTTATAAGTCTTGAGACTCCTGGCTGATGCCTGCTAGCATCTAATCAATACTTCTTATCTGTGAGCAGTTCCTTCCGTCTTTCTTGACACAAAGAGCTCAGGGGTTATATATTCTTACTTCTTGCATGCAGAATATGTGTTTTTGGTTCATCCCATCTTACCTTGATACACCTTGGGAATTTCCTTTGAAAATGTATGCAAGTACATATATTTGGCACAGGGACCGTTGTATCCAGAAGTGTTATGGAACACTTCCTGAAGGTATGAAACTGCATTGCAATTTCCCTGGAATTACGATCGGTTTTATTGTTTGAGGAGTTTTGTGAAAAATGAAGGACAGAAATAGCAGTCAATCCGTCTCTGAAAGGTCGTCTCTTTTTCTCCTAAATTGTTCTGCAGGATTTCAACGGAGATATTCCCATGAATGGAGTTTCAGCTCAGCTTGTTGGGGGGGGGGGGGGGGGGAAACTTCTGTAAAGTTTTTTCTTTCATTTTAAAAAGGACGCAAAAAGTGCCCCAAGGAAGGCCATAGATGGTCCACCTGTGTCCATTCTATAACTCTCAAGTCCCCTGAAAGGAAAGCTTTTCTTCATTTGCTTTCCTACACTTTAGGAAGTTTTATGGAGATTTCAGAGTGTCGAGAGAGTAGGTGCATGTCAAAAAAAAAAAAAAAGTCATAATCACAGACATGGCAATTCCAATTCAACCAAAGTCCACTCCTTTTATGTGCCTATATCTCACCCACTCAAACCTCCCACCCCTCCTTTGATAGAGGTCCATCTTCCATCTTTTGACATTCTATTTGGCAAAAACCTCAAGCCAGGGGTGACATGCTACCGGTTCGGACCAGTTCACTCAAACCGATAGTAAAAATGTAACTGGTTCGCCCAAACCAGTAGTTTTTTTTAAAAAAATGAAACCAGTTCAGGAGAACCGTTTTTTCCGATGATCAGCTGTGACGCGCGATTTATATTAGCTAGAAAGCAGCATTTCCTGCTTTCTAGTTCATCTAAATTGCGTGCCACAGTGGATTCCCCTCCTCGCTGTTCCTTACCTTGCCTTTTTGATGCTCTGCATATGTGGATTTCACCCCTGCCTCAAGCGGATGGAAATTGTGCTCCTTTGTTTTAAAGTGGTAAAAAAAAAAACAATTAAGGGATTTTTTTTTTAAAAAAATGCATTTTATGGATGTTGTTGTAGGCAGGCAGTCCTTCTTGTTCCCCTCTCCCCACGGAGTTCCCTCTTTGGTTCTAGAGATTCCTGGTCCAAATGCCAACCATTACAAGCCTTTTCAAAAACTTGGAAGCTAATCTCCTACCTTTTGAATTCAGCCCAATTGTGGAACCCCCCCAAAAAGAAGAAGACCTTCTCATTTTCCCCGTGTGTGTGTGTGTGTGTGTATGTATGTGTGTTCTCCTTTGCATTAAAGTAGCACCAATTGGATGATTAACAAAACACCTATCTTGCCTCCAAATAAACAGCCTCTGACCTCTGGACTCTGGAAGAATATCAAAAACCTTGGCAGGACATCAGACAGTTTCTTAATATAACTTCCCAGCTATTTGTGGAAGCCCATCTCAGTGTTTCTGAGGGCGGGGCTGCTGACCAGGCTGGAGCGAGGTGGGGGCGGCAGCTGAGAGTTTCATCCTTCTTCCGGAAGGCATTTCAGCCACGCAGCCTGTGATGGATCTTTGGTGTGCTCTTATAACTTAAGAAGGTCCCCTTAAACTGAGAGAACTCGGAGCCACGGCGGGTGGAGGAGAACATCTGGAAGGGAGAAAGCCCAGGTAGGGTATTAGTTGTGCTTTGCTCTTGCGGGTTCCTCTTGTTGCCACCAAGAACCAAGTTGAGGAGATCAAGCAACTGGTGTAATTGATTAAGGCTTCGTGCACTACAATAGCAAAGCAGGTGCATAGAGAAGCTAAACATCTCTCTTTGCAAATAAGCCTGACTAATTTAGCCCTTTGAAAGGGGTTTTTGCAGCACAATCATCTACTTGGAAGAGGAATTAGTCACCGAAATTGTTTAAATGCAATAAAGTCTGTTATTCCAGAATAGAAACAAGCTATATTAAGTTAAATGGAACATACGGCTAAGTGGGTGGGTGGGCGGCTTAGGTTGCGGGTTTAAATTCTGATAGCTGTGAGCGCTCGCATCATAATAAAATGCTATGTTATCATTCCAATTTTTTTTGTCCAAAAAAAATAGTTCTCCATTATAATTACATAAATATATAACCCATCGTACTAATTTTCTGGGGGCGTAAGGAACATTGTACCAAGCGGAGAGAAAGATGAAGCTGCAGTTTTCATGGAAATGAAAGGCAGGGAAACAAGGAAGGAATCGGAGATTTAATTAACCACCAAATTTATTTTATATCAACATCACTCGCAATGCCTGTCAGTGCTTTTTATCCGCACAAGGTAACAATTTTTACTTAAAAGTTTTTTTAAAAAAAGTATTTAAACATTTTAAAATACGACTTTCTTTGGTAAGGGGATGTGAATAGTTTTCTATGACATGGAAACTTAATTGCACTTAACTGTGGCTGAACAATAAATTAAATTTTAGAATAGAATAGAATAACAGAGTTGGAAGGGACCTTGGAGGTCTTCTAGTCCAACCCCCTGCCTAGGCAGGAAACTCTATACCACTTCAGACAAATGGCTATCCAACATCTTTAAAATTTCCAGTGTTGGCGCATTCACAACTTCTGGAGTCAAGTTGTTCCACTGATTAATTGTTCTAACTGTCAGGAAATTTCTCCTTAGTTCTAAGTTGCTTCTCTCCTTGATTAGTTTCCACCCATTGCTTCTTGTCCTACCCTCAAGTGCTTTGAAGAATAGCTTGACTCCCTCTTCTTTGTGGCAACCCCTGAGATATTGGAAGACTGCTATCATGTCTCCCCTAGTCCTTCTTTTCATTAAACTAGACATACCCAGTTCCTTGTAATTTTGTAACTTGACTTTCCTTGATTAATTACTGTAATTGATATAACTAGCAGAGATATATTTCATTTGTACTCTAGTGTTCTTAAAATTTGGAATTTATTTAAAAAAGAAATCTAGACCTACTCTTTAACAGAAATGATGTCCTATTTATCTTGGTAAGATATTTGAGGAAACATATTTGAATGAGAAAGATAGCAATTTTCCCTCCTTGCATTTTAATGGACAGGCTTGTACATCAAGTTCAGAAAATCTTTAAAAAGGGCCATAGCTGGTCAGTGATGGATGGGAGACCACCAAGAATTCCTTGGCCGGAGAAATTGACTGATAAGATAAAAGATAATCTCAGAGGAAAACAGTGGCAAACAACTTCTGTAAAGTTACCAAGAGAGTTTCACTGTACCCACATAGTCCACTCAGAGTTCAGATTTAATCCCGGAGGAGTAGATTATGAGGGTTGTTTTTTAACCAACAATTCAAATACTGTTAGGAAATTACAAATTCCTGCTGAATTGGAATCTTTTAAAGCAAAGAAAAAAACAAAAGACCCAGGCGACAACATCTCCAAGGACTTCTGCTCCTCATTTCATGATTTTTGCAGCAATAATGCAGTGAAAATATCCACTATGCAACACAGCAGCAGCCGTGAGGTGACCACGCTCGCCACCTCCTGCACCTCAAAAATAATAACACCTCCCTGAAAATAAGGCCAAGCGCTTATTTCGGGGATCAAAAGAAAATAAGACCCTATATTATTTTCAGGGAAAAACAGTATTATGCTTAGTACACAAAAATGCTATGTACTAGTTAGTTGGTGTGTAGCTGCCAAGTGCCTCTCCTTTTGTTAGAACTTGCATTATCAAGTACTTCTTCCTAGATGTTAACCAGTCTTCAGTTTTACCTCCATGTGATATGTCGTTAAACTGCTTGGCAATAAGTGAGTGTAAACCATTAGATATTTCAACCAAAGCCATGCAGTTCATCGTTGCCTACTGCCGATGAGTTCTTGATATTTGTTGCCATTTTCTCCACCATTTCTGCTGTTATCACAGGTCCTTTCATTTCAGCTTCATTTTTATTCTCATCCACTTCCTTTATGCAAGTTGAATGCTCATTGTCTCTCTTTGCGTTGGCCCATAGCTGCACCCAGAGGTTCGTTATTCCTTCTTTGTCAGGCATCGACTGGTCCGGCATAGTCCAGTGGTGAAATTCAAAATATTTTACTACCGGTTCTGTGGGTGTGGCTTGGTGGGTGTGGCAGGGGAAGGACACTGCAAAATCTCCATTCCTACCGCACTCCAGGGGAAGGATACTGTAAAATCGTCATTCTCTCCCCATTCCAGGGGAAGGATACTGCAAAATATCCATTCCCACTGCACTCCAGGGGAAGGATACTATAAAATCTCCATTCCCACCCCATTCCAGGGGAAGGATACTGCAAAATATCCATTCCCACCCCATTCCAGGGGAAGAATACTACAAAATATCCATTCCCACTGCACTCCAGGGGAAGGATACTGCAAAATATCCATTCCCACTGCACTCCAGGGGAAGGATACTGTAAAATCTCCATTCCCACCCCATTCCAGGGGAAGGATACTGCAAAATATCCATTCCCACCCCATTCCAGGGGAAGAATACTACAAAATATCCATTCCCACTGCACTCCAGGGGAAGGATACGGCAAAATATCCATTCCCACTGCACTCCAGGGGAAGGATACTGTAAAATCTCCATTCCCACCCCATTCCAGGGGAAGGATACTGCAAAATCTCCATTCCTACCCCACTCTGGGGCCAACCAAAAGTGGCATTTGCCAGTTCTCTGAACTACTCAAAATTTCCACTACTGGTTCTCCAGAACCTGCTGGATTTCACCCCGGCGTAGTCCCTTCATTGATGGGATTGGTAGAACCATTTCTGATACGACTGAAATTGGAGATTCTACCGATCTTATCAGCTGATCTTGGCGGTGGCTGCTATTTGCTTCTTTATTATTTCCATTGCTTCCTTGATCCTCCTTGTTTCTATTTCTTGATCAGATACTGTTTCCTCTTGATAACAAATCATAAAAAAAGAGAAAAGCATGCAAATGAAAAGTAAGACATTGGGACATCCGAATAAAATATGCTTCACCTGAAGAATATTTGCGCTGACTCAGAAAAGCTATTTAGCACCAACCTAATATAAATAATTAATTGTGAGTAAGAAATGTCTTCAAACTTCTTGTCTACCGCAGTATTTTTTTAAAAATCAGGGCCATTTGAATTTCCTAGCCTTTAATATTACTAACAGAAGGAACAATGTGCCTTAGTTTTTCTATAGTAAACTGGTTTCAAAAATTGAGCTAAATTCTTTAGGTGGCATGAGTTTAATAAATCTGAAAAATGTAGATAATAGTGGTTTATAATAGTGATTTATTAATAGGGACGCAGTGGCTCAGTGGCTAAGACACTGAGCTTGTCGATCAGAAAGGTCGGCGGTTCGAATCCCTAGCGCCGTGTAACAGGGTGAGCTCACATTGCTTGTCCCAGTTTCTGCCAACCTAGCAGTTCGAATGCATGTAAAAAGGCAAGTAGAAAAATAGGAACCACCTTTGGTAGGAAGGTAACAATGTTCCATGTGCCTTCGGCGTTGAGTTATGCTGGCTACATGACCATGGAGACATCTTTGGACAGAACTGGCTCTTCAGCTTTGAAACGGAGATGAGCACCGCCCCCTTGAGTCAGGAACGACTAGCACATATGTGTGAGGGGAACCTTTACTTTTGCCTTCTTACAGCTACATTAATTAATTAATTAATTAATCAATCAATCAATTAATTATGTTTTCCTCGATTCTACATATTTGATCAGAATCATTAGCTAAGTGAGCTTTACATCAAGGCATCAAGATGTACTCATTTGCTTGCATCCCTTCCAACATATTTCAAAAAGATTGTAATCCATATAAACTGAAATTTGATTTAATTAATCATTGTGGGAAGGCTTATATCTTACTTCCAAATGTCCACTAAATACAGATTGATGTAATTTATGACATTTGTGTAAATCACACAATCAGTGTTTTCAGATAATTTGTGACAGTTTTCATCATTTGTATATTACAAAAAAAACACCTAAAATGTCATTTGCATAATTATTCAAATGACCTAAAGACGTCAGTTGCACAGTTACATAAATTAACACACATCATGTAAATTATGCTAATTCTCCAGATGGACTTATCTGTAAATATGCCGGTGCATTATAAATGAAAATTTGATCCATTGTACCTCATATTTGTTAAACTGATTTCACCAAAATATATTTCAAATAAGTTTAGTGCCATCTATGGATTATCATCAAAGTCACTTTTTTAATGTCTTAGTGGAATTGATTTAATCAGGATTCTCTGCCTGAAAGAATTCCAAACAGATTCACAGAGTTGAAATCCCAAAATTATTATGAGAGGTGTTTTTTTTTTTTTAAATACAGATACTTCGGGTTTAATCATAATATTGAAGACATTTCATTAATTGAAACAGGCGGACTTCTTTTTTTATGAAAAGGGTATGTGGTTTATTAAAATATGTACCTTCTAGTTGTAAAACTCACAAATAGGAAAGAGGGAGAAAGTCAATAGCTGGTTTGCAATTATTCCAAAGTTCTGATATAGTTTTGAGAAGTAGATTCAAGATCACATGAAGTGTTAATACTATTTTATAATGCCTTGGTAAGGCCAGACTTGGAATGCTGAATCTAGTTTTGGTCTCCACAATGTAAAAAAGATGCTGAGACTCTAGAAAGAGTGCAGAGAAGAGCAACAAAGATGATTAGGGGACTGGAGGCTAAAACATATGAAGAACGTTTGCAGGAACTGGGTATGTCTAGTTTGATAAAAAGAAGGACTAGGAGAGACATGATAGCGGTGTTCCAATATCTCAGGGGCTGCCACAGAGAAGAGGGAGTCAAACTATTTTCCATAGCATCAGAAGGCAAGAAAAGAAACAATGAACTAATCAAAGAGAGAAGCAACCTAGAACTAAAGAGAAATTTCCTGACAGTGAGAACAATTAATCGGTGGAACAACTTGCCTCCAGAAGTTGTGAATGCTTCGTCACTGGAGGTTTTTAATGGACAGCCCACTTGTCTGAAATGGTATAGGGCAGGCATGTCCAAAGTCCGGCCCGGAGGCCCATTGCAGCCATTTTTCCAATTTCGGGTGGCCCACAGCTTCTTCTCCCCTCCGAAGTTATTTGTTTAGTCTTTCATAAAATAGTTCATTCGCATTTAATGTGAATGGTTCAAAAAATGTCAGGCTGAATGGTCATCATCCCCACACATTTTCATCTTCTCAAATCTGGCCCTCCTTGCAAAAAGTTTGGACACCCCTGGTATAGGGTTTCCTGCCTGAGCGCGGGGGTTGGACTAGAAGACCAAGCTCAACTTCTGGTCACTCCACAGATACGTTTTTAGAATTTTCTGGCAATAATAAGTTGAAATATGTCTCCACTGAGTCAGTTTGCTTCTCTGCAGTTTTGTCTTGTTAGAACCCCAGTTCGGTTTAGTGCTGTATTTTAAAGATGACAGGATTGAAAGCTAAAATAATCTGGCCTGTATATCTGTTGACATTTTCAGGGTTGGATGTTATATTGCTAAATATTATACAATAATGCATTGGTCAAATATTGTCATAAAGATAACTGGACTGTAATAAGAGGTGGTTTAATTGCTAAGAAGGTGAAGGTGTTAGAACTGTTAGGATTTAATATGTTAAATTAATAGAATACTCATTTAGCTGTATTAGATTAATCAGAAGAGGCAAATTTGCATTGACCAAGGTCATTTTAATCCCGAAGCCTCAATGTAATAGCCAGCTTTTGATGGTTGAGTGAGGTCATGCTGGGAATAGAGAAGGAAGTGTTAAATATGAACTTATTTTCTGAATGTCAGCTTTAGTTTATTAAACTGTGAAGTAGGTTTTCTCTACTTTAGTGATGTCACGACCCCACAAAACTCCTCAGGAGTCAATGGAATATTCTCCTGATCTTATAGCCATCTGAGAAATAATCATATCTCTTCCCCAAAGTTATGTGACTTGTGTCCTATTGTCTTCAGTTAAGCTTATTTTTATCAGCTCTATCAGTAAGGCAAGTCATATTTACCTTTTCTCTTTCATGCATTTCAAAAGTTTGAAATACAAGATCTTTTTCATTCTTATGTATGTATGTATGTATGTATGTATTGATTTATTTATGTATGTTCCAGCATAACTCTGGAGCACCTCAAGCAATTTCAACCAAACTTGGTACACAGATGACTTACCCTCTGGAAACAAATACAGTGGGGGAAGGGGGAAGACAACCCTGGTGTGTGTGTGTGTGTGAGCGCGCGCGCGCACCCCAGCATAAATCTGGAATGCCTGGCCCATTAAGGAGAGCAAGTGTGGTGTCCTAGAGCAGCAATTGTTTGTGATGTCAGTTCCTTTGTAGCTTCCTCTGGAAAGCTTTTGAATGCTTCAGGTTGTTGCTGGAGAAGGAGAGAGGAAAAAAGAGAATTTTTATGTCTTCTGCAGAGATTTGAAGGTCATGGAAGAAAGAAATTGTGAAAGAGGCTTGCAAATATTCTTGGGAAACCCAGGAGACTTCCAGATTTTCCACCATGTAAAAAGGTGGAATCATGTTTGAACTATAGCCAATACTGGATTTAGAGATTCCAGATGTGGAAAAACTGATGTGGGAACTTCCAGAAGATTATAACCAGACTTGGAAGCCATATCTTCAGCAAACAGCTTCTACTTGCAATGATAATTGAATTTTTTAAATATATAAATGTTAATAGTTTTCTTCTTATGGATATTGTGTCATATTTTCCACAACTGAGTAAAGCATTGAAGACATGAGAAATGTCTTCCAAGTGTCATCCCGTTCTAAGTTCCCAATTGGGATGAATTAATCTGAAATGTGCCTAATTTTAATTCTTGAAGGCTTTGAAAACATTTGTGGATAGTTTTCACGCTATGTTCTCATCAATATAGCTGAAGAGTTTGCTTCAAGGTTGTTATGTTTTGTATTATAAGGACACTTCAACCTACATGAAGAATGATTGCATCTTGACAGATGCGGCAACACAACTTTGTGATAGATATTTGAGATCAAACTCTACATATTTATTTTTCTTCCACTGTCATTTTTTGAGGGAAGAATTATTCTAAGTATCACAATTGAGGTCCATCAACATGAAGGATCAAAGAAGCACCCTGCTAGAAATCTTATAATTTTTCTTCTCCTATCCAAACATCTGGTAATCATATTTTCTTAAAGGGGTTATTTAGTACAAAAAGTTGGGGCAGGTATATTTTTGGCAAAGAGTCTGGCATGAGGCCACTTTGGATCAGGTGTTTATTCCAAATAAACTCCTTCTTTCCTGAAAAAAGGACAACTTAAATATCTCTTTAAAACAGCATAGGATGTAATTTGACTCAAAAAAAAATACATTTTCCATGTGCCTAGGTCAATTTCTGGCAAATCCTAGTTATCTGATGCAGTGAGTTTTACTTAAACTAGCCTGGCATAACATCCAGAGGCCCTTACAGATGTTAGTCTGAAACTAACAATTTGAAAGAGACCCTTCCTGTTCCAATGTTAATATTATTTTAAAATCATGAGTACGTTTGCACTTGTTTTATATAAATGTGTGCTGCAATTTGAACGATAAGGCTTGCTCAGTTTTACGCCAAAAAAACTTCACAACTGATCAACAATTTAGTAAAGTATCTTCAGAGTCTGGCCCAGGGGTCGGCAACCTTAAACACTCAAAAGAGCCACAAAGGTCCTAACTGTAAGCCCCCTGTTCAATTCTGGAGCTGACTGGAAGTCCAATTCTCCCACCATAGAGGCTCTTCCTAGAGCAGCATCCTTTTTCCTCTATGTGTCCTAACCGAAAGCCCTATCAATTGTGGAGCCGACCGGCGACTGGGAGCCGCAGCAGAGGGATGAAAGAGCCACATGTGGCTCCAGAGCCGCAAGTTGCTGACCCCTGGTCTAGTAGATCACTTGACTTTTTTCTAATTGTTTTGGGAATAACGAGGATGCTGTATTTTGAAAATACAAAATATGCAAACAATTATAAATATTCTATGATGTAAATAATTTGTTAATATTCTACAAAAGGGAAAAAATATCACAAAAAATGTAGCATCATTTCTCAACCCATTCTTTTTTTTTTTCTTCTCTCCTTTAGGATATCAATTTTTTTCTACTTTTTGATGGTAATCCTCAGTAACAAGACCACGATATACCCTAAGAAGGATCTGTCGTGGAATCAGGTAAGTCAGCTGCTATCTGGAGGTCAGGATTCAGAATATTCCTGGTTTATTACCCTGCTTCCCAGAAAATAAGACCTCCCCGAATAAAAAGCCCAATCGGGCTTTTGAGCGCATGCGCTCAATTAAGCCCTCCCCGAAAATATTGCAGTACAGCAGCAGCCAGGAGGTGACCACGCTCACCGCCTCCTGCACATCAAAAACAAGACCTCCCCGAAAATAAGGCCAAGTGCTTATTTCAGGGGTCAAAAAAAAAAATAAGATCGGGAATACATGGTAACATTATTTGTAAAGATAATAAGTTTATTTGTTTTATTATATTTGCCAATCGCCCAGTTAAACTTATAGGGAAATAAAGGGGGGGGGGGGAGCTTTAACAAAGCTACCAGGAACTTTTACAGAGGGTACGTGTGTGAACAGAGTGGCATGGAGAAGATGTTAGCCATAACTTCAAGATAGTAAACCCAACTTTTCTTTTTAAGAAGTAGGTAGATAGATAGGTAAACATTATTACTGTTTTTATTACCATATCTCATTTATGCATATATATATATATATATATATATATATATATATATATATATATATATATATATATATATATATATATATATATATATATATATATATATATATATATATATATATATATATATATATATATATATATATTAGCATTCTAATTATAAATATATTGTATGGGGCTTTGATCATGCAGCAAGAGCTGCCATCCTTGGTTTTTTTGTATTCCTACCAGCCACTCCCATGGCCTCTCTGGCTGAATGAATTTTTTTTAAAAAGCCAAGCAGGGGTGAGCTGCTAAGGGCTCGCCCAGGTTCAGGAGAACCAGTAACTAATGTTGTGGCCGGTTCGGAGAACCACCAAATCCCACCTCTGGCTGGCCCCGCCCAACCAACCTTCCCCCCCCAGGAGTCTCCACATGGTCCGTTCTGGATGCAAGGTAAGTGCAGGGCCTATCCGAAGGCTTGGGGAGGGGGGAAACGAGCCTCCTGGAAAGCCTCCGGAGCCTGGGGAAAGGCGAAAACAACCCCCTCCACCGTGGTGCAGGAGGCCGACTAGGCCCCGCTCACCATGGCCCCGCCCACCCAGCAACCCGGCAGAGAACCCATTGCTGAAATGTTTGAAGCCCACCCCTGAAGCCAAAGACTGGCTTTCATTTTGCAGAACTTGCCATTGTGCCTGCATTAACTAAGTCACAATGAAATGAAAGGGGATAATGCTGAATAGGAAAGCAGTGAACAAGGTCTATCATTTTATCTCCACGCAAAGCATCTTGCTATACTGTAGTACCCCGTGAAAAAGAACGGTTGCAGAAAAGCAAAGCAGTGAAAAACCCAAAAACGTCCAAAGGGATCTTCATCAATCATTCGTTCAGTAGGTCAGTGAAGTGTTTGATCCCCAGCTGGATAAAATATACAGTGAAGCAGAAAAAGTCATGGATCCTTGTGAACTTAAAAGACGTTTACGATTCTAGAGAAGGAATATTTCATTCCGAAAGAGAAAAGAGGAGGTATGTTGCTAAATTTGCTAGGCGTGGATGAAATAAGTTAAGGATGGCATCGATTTAAAAGAAATACAGGTAGTTCTCAACTTACAACCATTTGTTTAGTGACTGTTCAGTGAGTTCAGTACTCTGTAGGGAATGCAAGGAAGAAATATTCCTTGTTAAGAAGCAAAAAGAACAGTCAGTAACAGTCAGATAGGAGACTTGTGTTGGGAGGGGCGCCTGTGGTGGCCCGAGCGCTCTTTCAACGAAAACGGGCGCCCAAGTTCTGTTTTCGGCCAGGACAGCCTCCTGCAGCCCTCTGCCAGCAAAAACGGAGCTCGGGGGGGGGGGGGGCGTACAGCCCTCCCGGGCTCCGATTTCGCTGGCAGAGGCACTGCAGGCCGGTCCTACACTGTTTCCAGGGTGGCCCCATGGGCCAGATCTAAGCACCCCACGGGCCAGATCTGGCCCACGGACCTTGAGTTTGACACCCCTGCTGTAGAACATTCTGGAAAGTATAGTCCCAGAAGAAGGCAAGCGGTAAGCAGTTGGTGTGTTTCCCAAAAAAATCTCCCTGGCTTTGTCCATAAAGTTACCTGGAGGGGATTTTGGCTTCCTTCACTTCCCTGGGTGTGCCTGTTGCCAGAGTCAGCCCAACTAAGATCCTCTGAATGTTAATCTCACCTTCCTTCCTTCTCATGCCGTTGCTTCTTGCTTTACTGTTCCAAACAGGATAAGCGAGCAGCGGGAGTTCTACAGTTTTTGACAAAAGGTACAAATTAGTTTCTAAAGCAACTGCATGGAACATAAGCAACCATCCAGTATTCCTGTGACGGTGTCTTAAAAGTCATACTTAAAAGCATAAAAATTAACATTTAAAATGTTAGGGGAAGCCGTGAATGAAAACAGATGCATCTTTGCATCCTTTTAAGAGGGGGGGGGGGAATTCTGTATATAAAAATAAAAGGTCCCACAGAGCTGAAGATTGCATTACAAACACAAAAAAGCAAAAAAAAAAAAAAAAAAAACGCACGGCAAAGATGTTTTAAATCTGTTGCGCTAAAACCATTCATGGGGAATTCATTTGAAATTAAATGTATCAAAGCCCAATGGATGTACAAAATAAACAGCCTCAGTATATCTTGCATTTGATCTGTTTGTTGCTATGAAAATATTGACAAAAGGCGAACGAATGGGCTTCGTTTAGCTTTTATTATACTTGGACAGCTCTGCAACCTTCCCCCACCCACCCCCGCCCCCCGAAAGGCAACGCTCTTCCTAAATGTGAAATTAACACATTCGCTGCAGGTCTGAAGCCAAAGGCCAAATGCAGTCCCACAAAGAACATTCTAGAAGTCAGACGTAGCAATTGCCAATACGCCCATTGGAATTTCCTGAAGTTGTGTGTTTCTTTGCCCCTGAACATTATCTTGCTGTTCTGTATGGAAAATGTCCTACTTGATCAAACGCCGTCTTATATTTTCCCTTCGGCCTGTACCATCGTGGCTCCTATGCTGCTTCTCGATCTCAGTGATGGCAGCCGGTGACCCCCCAAAGGCGGGCAAGCAGTCCTTGTAACCATCTCCCCTCTTTGTCCTGATGGGCCCAAGCAAAGGATTATACAATACAATACAATACAATAGTAGAGTTGGAAGGGACCTTGGAGGTCTTCTAGTCCAACCCCCTGCCTAGGCAGGAAACCCTATACCGTTTCAGACAAATAGCTATCCAGCATCTTCTTAAAGACTTCCAGAAGTTGTGAATGCCCCAACACTGGAAGTTTTTAAGAAGATTGAAAGTGTAATGCCCCCAACACAGTGGGAAGGAGGAGTGGGCTTGCACAGTGGCTCATGGCAGTAGAAATTCAGGAATGTCTTCCACTTTGTGAGGGTGGGGGGAAAGCTGAGGCAGCTTCTCGTGGCTACCAATAGTGAAGCTTACCGGAGGGCAGAAATCTGAAAGGGCACAGAACATTGCCCTAAAGTGTCAATGGATGGATGGTTGGATGGATGGATGGAGTAATGAGCTGATGGAGCGATGGACGAATAACAATAAACCGAAGTCCGTCGTGACTCATGGATCTGACACTCCGGCTAGCACATCCAGCTCCAGTCCTTCAAGCTTCATTTCTGCAAAGAACGCCCGAGCGGTTCTGCCACAAATTACACCCTCTGTTCAACTCCCAGAAAGCAGCCTTCGAGTAGGATTATGGTTGGATGCAGACAGAGATGGTATTCAGCCGGTTTGGACCGGTTCAGGCGAACCAGTAACTCTTTGACGATCAGCTGTCCCCGCCCGCCCACCCTGCTCTGTCCTTTATTTCCTGCTTTCTAGCTCATCTCAATTGTGCGGCACAGTTGATTCCCCCCCCCCCCCCCACTGTTCTACTTACCCTTCCCGACTTGGAAAGTAAGCAGCTGAGCTTCTAAATGCTCCATTTCCAGCGCTGCGCGTGGAAAGTGCACATGTGTATGAAGCACATGCTCACCGAACCAGTTGTTAAAACTGGCAACACCCCACCACTGGATGCAGAACTCAGGTTCTACATGCTCCAAAATGCCTGTGGGAAAAAATATTACTCCCCTCCCCTCCACCGACTTTGAGAAATACCTGAGATGCCTTGAAAATGAAAAGCAAAAATAAGACTTGTTCTATCTTTATTTCCCTCGGAGGCCAGTGATTATGGTGGGTGGTGGAGGCAAAGAGTTTAATCCAGCCTTGGTTGTATTTTAAATGTCTTAAACGTTTTGGAAAGTTTCTAGGGTATCATGGAAAGTTAGAACTGGGCAGTTTATAAATGGGAAGGAAGGAAGGAAGGAAGGAAGGAAGGAAGGAAGGAAGGAAGGAAGGAAGGAAGGAAGGAAGGAGTGAAATAGAGAAAGGAAGGGAAAGGAGGAAATGTGAAATAGAGAATCAAAAGAGAACAAGGAAGGAAGGAAAAAAGGAAGGAAAATAGAGAAGGGAAGTGAAAGGAGGAAATATGAAATAGAGAATCAAAAGAGAATGGAGGGAAGGAAAGAATGAAGAAAAGAAATGGAGGAAGGAATCAAGGAATCACCTAACCGGTATATTTTTCTATTGAGCAAGTAACGTGGCATATGTATGTAAATTCCAAATTCATTATGTTAACTAACAGAGACATTTTTGTCAAGTCCTGTACAAAATATGTGACCTTAAGACAGATCACGTTCTTAAAAGAAAATATTGAAAGCAAGTTCTATTTTTCGGCAGTGGTCTCTGACGCAATATCATTTCGTTCTTATTTTCTGAAAAAATGCGTAGTGCTTGATTTTGAATGTCAATGAGCATCAGGTAGAAGACATCTTTATGTGTGCTGCATTTTTATTTATTTTCTTTTATATATTAAATAAATTGGTAAAACATAAATCATGCAAGACATAAGATAAATAGTAGAGTTCTCAAGGAATGGTAGATGATGAGCAAAGATACACTTCTCTTAAGCACAAAATATCAGCACGCTATTAAATCAACAGAGGGACGTGGTGGCTCAGTGGCTAAGACACTGAGCTTGTCAATCAGAAAAGTTGGCAGTTTGGCGGTTTGAATCCCTAGCGCCGCGTAATGGAGTGAGCTCCTGTTACTTGTCCCAGATTCTACCAACCTAGCAGTTTGAAAGCATGTAAAAATGCAAGTAGAAAAATAGGGACCACCTTTGGTGGGAAGGTAACAGCATTCTGTTCGCCTTTGGCGTTGAGTCATGCCAGCCACATGACCATGGAGATGTCGTCGGACAACGCTGGCTCTTCACCTTAGAAATGGAGATGAGCACCGCCACCTAGAGTCGGGGACGACTAGCACATATGTGCGAGGGGAACCTTTACCTTATTAAATCAATAAGGGAAAAACTGATGAGTATTTATTTATTTATCAAATTTTTACAGCACCCTTATCACTTATGTGACTCTGGGGAGTTCACAAATAAAAACCATACAATCGTATAAAAAGAAACAAGAGTTTTTAAAAAACCAGAATGAAAACAAAGTTTTAAAAAACAGAAGAAGCACTAATCCCAGGATTGCTTGCCATTCAGCAAGTTAGAAGCTTATGGTTAGAGTTAGGACCTTTTTATTCTTAAGAAAAAACAAAGGTAGTCCCTATAACTATCCAACGTCTAATCCTCCAAAATCTGACCTACTAGCTCAGGTGCTGTGCCAATGCTTTATTTGAACAGCTATCTTATGTAATATCTGGGGATTTCAGTAACTGTCCTTGGAGCATCTAAATTTAGTATTTTGAACTTATATGCACTATGCAGCTCTTAGACAGAGGTTTGAAAGCCAGTTTGATCTAGTGGTTAAGGCACCAACTAGAAAGCAGAAAACTCTGAGTTCAAATCCCATCTTAGCCATGAAAGCCAATTGGGTGACTTTGGGCTCTCAACCCAACCCAACCCATCCAAAGGGTGTGGTTGTGGGAAAATAGGAGGACGAAGGTGTGTTGGATAGGGCCACCATCTTGAATTATTTGTAAAAATAATAATGGTGGGATGCAAATTAAATAAGTTAAAAAAAACGAATGAATAAATACGAATGAATAGTTGCCTGTTCAAAGCTGCTGCATGAGGCAGTGGAAGAGAGCAGAGGTGGGAGAAGTGTTTAAACTGAACAGTCAAGAAGTAGATGAAGTTAGAGACCAAGATTTAGGACAGGAATTGGGGAGGCAGGTCAATAGAAAAAGCATAGCAATTACAGTATTAAAGCAGGCAAGGGATGATGGATAGGTGATTTCTCTCTTTTTTTAAATTGTCTTTCCGTCCTTCACTCTTTCCTTTAAAGTGTAGCAATTAAAATAATGAAGTGGGCTATAAATTGATGGATGGACGATCCTTCTATTTGTTGTTATTCTGATTTGTTTTTGCTTTTCTCTTGCTCTCTTTCCTTTTTTTCCCTTTTAGGTGGGTGACAGGATTAGAAGTTAGGATAGACAGAAATAATTGTTTCTACAACTTGGAATAATTGAACGATTATGGACTATAATCTAGTATAAATGTGTATCATTGCTAGAAATACCGTATTTTTCGGAGTATAAGACGCACCCTTTTCCCTCAAAAAAGAGGCTGAAACTCTGGGTGCGTCTTATACACTGAATATGGAATTTTTTGTCTCCCGAAACCCCTCCCCCTTCACCAAAATGGCCGTGCAGAGCCTCTAGGAAGCTTTTAGAGAGCTCCTGGGGGCTGGGGAGAGCAGAAATGAGCAAAAATTGGCCCGTTTTTTCCTCAATTTTACCACACACACCCAGCCCCCAGGAGCACTCTATAAGCTTCCTAAGAGCTATCCATGCCCTTTTTTAAATGAGAAACAGGCCCATTTTCGCGAAAAACGTGCCGTTTTTTGCTCGTTTTTGACCCCACCCCACCCCCACAGGAGCACCCTGCAAGCTCCTTAAAGGCTATTCATGCCTTTTGGGGGGTGGGAAACAGGCCCGTTTTCACAAAAAACGGGCCATTTTTGGGAGGTTTACAGAGGGCACAAACTTTTTTTTTTAAATTTTCCTCTTCAAAACATTGCTGCGTCTTATACTCCAGGGCGTCTTATACTCCAGGGCGTCTTATACTCCGAAAAATACGGTACACAAGCTTATTGAATGAAAGAATTATAATTAATTTCATTAGCTTTGTTTGTATTGGAGCGTATGACACCCAGCTGCCACACTGTTCACGCATTGATTTGATATATTTCGTAAATTTAAAAAAAAAAACTTTTAAAAAAAGCTGCTCCATGAAGCCATGTTGCAGTGAACCTTGGATTTTAAGAAAGGAGCAGGCATGTGTTGTTGTTTTTTATTTGTCTCATTTCTGAGATCTCCTCTAACAGTGCCAGCTTCTCCAGAAGTTTCTTCTAGTCCTCCAGAAGATAAATAGCTGCTTGGGAGTTGTGGTGGCTACTGGAACTATGGATTTCGGGAGAATCACTTCCCTCCTATGGAACCAAGTGCCTTGGCAAGGCAGAGCCAATTCCGCATGGAAGTTTTCACCACAAATATGGTGCCGTGTTGATGCACAATTGTGCTTGGTCATTGATACCTCAGATCTTGGGATTCAGAGACAATAGACTGGGTGATAGAAGGTGAAGTTTAGTGAATTTCTCTTGACCTAGCCGTGAGCTGTAGGAGCAGAAGATGATGATAGTCAAGGTAAAAGCCAAACTGTTAATTTAACTCTTTGGGGACATTGGCTGGTTTAAGCAGTGAATATTCTCATCCAGCAAAGGTGCAACCAGCTTCATTCCTGCAAACCTTGAGATCTTAGTGACTCTGGAAAGGAGAGCAGGAGTTTGCAAGCTACTCTGCAGGAAAAGAGAAAATGTGTGTTTGTGAGAGGGACAGACAGATGGAAACAGAGAGACGGAGACAGAGAGAGACCTTTCCTCAAAAGAGTCTTGACCTTGATTTAATGCTTCCACTTAACTCAACTGATGTCTTTGTAACCTCACTCTGTTCCTGATGGTATTTCTGGATTTGGGGTTTTCCTAACAAATGCAAAGCAGAATGCTTATCAACACAGCATCCAGATCAGAGATGACAAGAGACAGAGGG
Source organism: Natrix helvetica (assembly GCF_964273705.1). Taxonomy (NCBI): domain Eukaryota; kingdom Metazoa; phylum Chordata; class Lepidosauria; order Squamata; family Natricidae; genus Natrix; species Natrix helvetica. Next base: position 75,712,904 of record NC_138553.1, read on the forward strand.
GAATCCAGTAGAAAGCTATCGCACGCTGGGGAAAGAACTTTGGGAGATCAGAGGAGGCAAGACAGAGGGGAATCCAGTAGAAAGCTATCATACGTTGGGGGAAAAACTTTGGGAGATCGGAGGAGGCAAGACAGAGGGGAATCCAGTAGAAAGCTATCATACGTTGGGGAAAGAACTTTGGGAGATCGGAGGACAGAGGGGAATCCAGGAGAAAACTCCTGAGCTTGCCGCTGTTGTCTGGTGGATGGTGCCGCTGGACCTCTCCATGCTTCTCAGTTCACCACCTCCACTCCCATGTATTGGACTTGACACCGAATTAGGCTAGGATAGTGCGGACGGGCGGGGGGGGGAGCGAGCGACAGGGCCGGGGCAGGTGTTCCGGAAGTTACTTCCAGGTCCACCGGTCGAACCTCTTCTCACCAGATCGGTAACTGGTTCTCTCGAGCCGGTGCGAACCGGCAGAAACCCACCACTGATCCAGATGAAGGGCTTTCAGGGTGTCCTGTGAGCTGTAGCGGTGTGTGTGAAAATACAAGTCAGGGTTGTGTACTTGGTTTCCGCAGAATAGCACAGTTTTTCCACCTGTTGCACTAGCATTCCAGGCTGGAGGGAGAGGGATGGAAAAACATGCAGGGATGTTTTGTGTTCTCAAAGAAGTCGAAGAAGCATTTTGAACAGGGGTGGTAGTCACCTACTTTCCCTACCGGTTTGCAAATGTGAGTGCGCGCACCGCCATCCGCACTTGCGCATGGCTTGAAAATGTGCCTAAATAGGATAGCATAGAGCTGGGGTGGGTGGGCAGGCCCACCCATAATTTCCACTACCGGTTTCGGCGATCTGCTCCGAACCGGCTGAATACCACCTCTTGATTTTGAAGCTGGAAGTTTAAGGAGCACCATTACTGGGAAACGTATGGTGTCCAAGACAAATCCATAAGGGGCCACATTTGAGCCGAGTCTCTGCTATATCTCCTCTAATAGGTGTCCCACTCACCTGTTCTTGTGCCACCTATTTTAAAACCAGGAGTACAATTCACATGTTTCCATAAATGACTCTTTCCTCATTTTTATGGCATTTTTGTTAAACTTTTTATGTTCAGAGCAGTGGTGGGTTGCAGGCGGTACGCCCCGGTACAGGCATACTGGAGCCTGCCCGGAGCACCGGGTACCGTTCCGGTACGGTGCTCCGGAGGGCCCACCCGCCTGCCCAAGTTCCTTACCTGTCCTTTAAAGCCTTCCGCGCACCGTGACACTCCGCCAAGCAGCTGGAGCATCGTGGAGGCTTGCGGAAGCGTCGCTGGCAGGTACGATGCATGTGCGTGCTGCGCGTGTGTGCGCAACACCGAGCCCGTTCCAACCATACAGGTTGGAACGGGATCCGGAACCCACGAATGGTTCAGAGCCATTTATAGAAACTTGCTCTGAAATCTTTTTATCAGCTTGCATATAGACAGAGAATTATCTTCCAATCACATGCAAATCTTGGTTCAACAGTGTTCTGGGTCTCCCCCTCCCCTCCCCGAGAAAATAATGCAAAATAGCTGAATGTTTAATGCTGAGAATTGACATATATACAAGGTTTAATCCATAACATGTGTTTGGCCAGTTTTTCCACTGCTTGCAGCTTTGACCCACCCTTCTTTGGCTTCTGTGTGTTTGTTAACATTAGAAATCTGGCAGAGATACGGCTTCAGAAGGTAAGATTAGATTTGGGGTTTTAATGGCTTCCTTATTTATATGTTTTGAGGTCCCATTGCTACATGTAATCTTCACAGCTATTGGATTCTAATTAGACAATAATAAATTAAGGAAAAGATCACTGTGTGCAGGAAGAACGCACTAATAAGAAGGTACAGGTAGTTCTCAGTTTATGAGCACAATGGAGCCTGTCCATTTACTGTCGAAAATCGTGATGGTCATAAGTCAACATGTGACTTATTTAATTTTACAACCTTTTTTGTTTGTTTGTTTGTTTGGGGGCAATGTTAAGTGAATGCTATGGTCATTAAGAGAACCCATTACTCAAAGATAATTTTTTACAGATTATCCTGTTTCAGGGGTGGGCTGCTACGGGTTTGGGATAATCCATAGCTAACGTTATGGCTGGTTCGGAGAACCTCCAAATCCCACCCCGGCTGGCCCCTCCCCTCCCACCCCACTCTGCTCCTCCCACCCCATTATGCCCCTCCCACCCCACTCTGCCCCTCCTAGGAGTCTATACATGGCCCGTTTTGGATGCGAGATAAATGCAGGGGCCATATAGAGACTCGGTGGGGGGGGGGGGGGGGGGATGGGCCTCCTGGAAGTTCCAGAAGGTTAGAAACAGGCTCACTTTGGACTTCAGAGCCCCGGGGGAGACAGTTTTCACCCTCCCAGAGGTATGAGGAAAGCCTCTGGAGCCTGGGGAAGCCGAAAACATCCCCCCCTGCCGTGGTACAGAGGCCGACATGGCCATGCCCATCCAGCAACTGGACAGAGAACCCATTGAAACCCAACCCTGCCTTATTTTATGTGTTGATGATTGTTGACGATGACAACAACTAGCCTGAGGGATCACCTCACAACAGACCAAAAAATAAGGGAATTTGTGTCTACATCCCACTCTTCCAAGAGAAGTGTTTGTTTATCAGAAGCTTAAAGCAAGACTGAATTGAATCAGGGTTATCTACACAGCTCTAGGCAGGATGTTGATGAAAAGAAGATTGAAGTTGGAACAAATTCCCCTCTTGTCCTATTGCTGGCCATTTGCGGCTTCCTTACTAATCTGACTTCTCCTCCTTTTGTAGCCAGCCAGCAGAGCTGGCAGCAGATTCGGACAGTAAGGAGATTGGGGAGAAACCTGGGCCAGTCCTGGAGTCTGGGGAAGGCTCTGATGAGGGCTCTGCATCGGAGGCAGAGAAGGGCCAGAGTCGTATGCCAGTTATCAGCTGTCTTCAGAGTCAGACATCAGTGAGGCAGACGAACAGCTGGAGCCTGTTCCCAGTATGCGCATGCACAGAGTTGCCAGACGAAGGGAACAACTAAAGAACAGGGTGTTGACTTGGGAGTGAGGTCATGGGTGGACGATGAATGGCCCCTCCCAGAGGAAATAAAAGAGGAGCGAAAGGGGAGTGGAGTTTGCAGGAGACAATTAGTTCGCTTAATTGGTTCGTGACTCTCCGAGACTCCTTGCCAAGTTTTGCAGATATCGGCCTGTCAGCTCTCCAAGCCAGATAAGGCCTGTGACTGTAAATCCTCCCTTGAAAGACTTTGCTGGGTGTGAATGAGCAGAATTCACAATAAATTAATAAAAGGGGTTTTTGTCAGGACCAGGACTTTGCTTCATGCTCTTGGGAAGCCTAGCCCAGAACACCTTCTGAAAGTACCCCTTCTGGTAGTATTTCCCAACCAGACAATTCAGTCTAGGGACATCCAGAGAGAGGAGATCAAAATGGTTGAGATGGCAACTGCTCCATTGGAGCCCTGCCCTGTTTTTAGATGCATGAAATAACAATTCAAAGGGTTGAACCTAAGGGGTTTTAGAGCCAAACATTGCACACATCTCTACCATCTATAAAATATCTCCCACCCCCACCCACTGATAATCTAGTCTCAGAACTTCTCACAGAGCTGGTTGGTGCTGGCCAGGCCTTTTGTCCAAGCGTGCCCATTCTGTGCGCTTTCACTTCTGCTTCGGGTTGTGAATAGAAAACTACCTCGAATCTTATTAATTTTTATGGGCCACTTTCACATGGAGATCGGCTTTTATTTAAGGGATCTGCCTTTATTCTCCAACTCTGTCGTCACCAAGGTTTGCCGAGCGAAGACAGAGGAGGGTATTATGGGCAGAAATCTAATGAATGCTGCAAAAGGAGACCATCCTCAAGTATCATTCTTCATGGCCGGGTGCCAGATTGGAGGTCACTGTGAGGTTATCCTGTCTGACTTTCAGTGGGGAAAAAATAGCCCACCCGAGTTCCCTCCCGGGAAAAGAGAGAGAGAGAAAAGGGTCTTGGCAGTTGCCTCAGCGTTGTAACAAAAGCCTTGTTCAAATGCGTTTCTGGTTTACCCACACCTGTCATAAGTGCACATGCGCAAACGCACACCTGCTCCGACAGTAAAGCTTGTTTCCTATTTTAAACACTTTGCATGTCTGCCTGCGTTCCCTTCCCTCAGCAATTCCTCATCATGCAATGGGGAACTCGTGTGTGTGTGTGTGTGTTTGTGTGTGTGTGTGAGTGAGTGACACCGATGGGAACTAGCAAAGTGGCAACCAGCAGCTACTCCAAGTAGTCGTTTTCACGTTGGCTGATTTGAAAAGCTTCATTGACTAATCCAGAAAAGAGAAACTGCATAGATGAAGGATGGTTTTTCTTAGAAACTCCTTTATCAGGTAGCCCCATGGGAAATTGCATAGACTAAAACAGATATGGTTGGTTATCTACTTCATTGTTTTGATTAAATTAGCTAACAAAAAAGATGTATTTTTCCCCAGGACATGAATAATCTCATTTTATCATCAATTTGATACCCCCTCCAAACAGTGAAGCTTGTCTGTGAATATATCTCTATACTACTTATTCTTCCTCCCCCTCTTCTTCTTCTTCTCCTCCTCCTCCTTCTTTCTATCTATATCATCTATCTATCTATCTATCTATCTATCTATCTATCTATCTATCTATCTATCATCTATCTATCTATCTATCTTATATATATATATATATAAATGGCTGTGTGTGTGTAAAATCAAGCGATTTTAATCAAACTCGGTACACAGATTACTTACCCTGTGGAAACAAATACTGTGGGGGTGAGACACCCCTAACACCCCTCGGTGTGTGTGTGTGTTCTGTTAAGTGCCTGTTGTGTCTTAAAACTGCTTCTACCGTACTGCCTTAAAATGGCTTCTACTGTACAGCGCTGTGGAGTTGCCATGGTAACGGATTCACCGTACTCCACAAGGGTTAAGAAATTGTGGCCATGTTCATGGAAGGAGGGTTGGGATAAATAAATATCCGGGCAGTGCCGAGTTATCAACTAGTAAATAAATAAAAGTGGGTGGTACTCTGATCACATTGTTGTGGTCTCCATCTTGATTGTATTTTTGCCACACTCTTAAGGACGTCCCTGTTAGTGGGCCTTAAACTTGCAACCTCTTTTCCTATGGGGGAAAAGCTTCTGTTTCTAGAATCATAGTCTCTTCCAAACAGCTGCTTCTATTTCTAGATTCTTTCTCAATGTACAGTTTGAATGGACCAATGGTTTGATTTGCACAGTTCAGTAGGAAAGAGGCCGATGAGATAATCGGATGGTTTTAGTTTCTCTTGAAATCTGCTGACTGTTCTTCCGATGTAGAGAAATATATTTAATATTAGCAAAAATCTGATCATACCTTGAAAATAGATAATACACATAGATGTAAGTATTTTTGTTGTTATTTTTTTTGTGTGAAGTTCTGGTTACTCCTTGTTGCCCACGTACATTCTAGTTCGGGGCACTATATAAATAGTGTAAAATAAATGATAAGAAAATAAAAATGATTTTGACTTCCCTCAAAATACATACGTTTCATCGGAGGAGAATTTTCTGAATTCAGATTTAATAGTTCCTGAAATATTTGGGGAATAAAATTGAAAGAGAGGCATTTCAGAGCTCAGTCTCCAAAAGATTTAGCTTGTAAGCTCTTTCCGCGGAAACAGAGATTGTACAATATTCTTAGTGGAATAAGGGGGAAAATTTATCTTTCTGGTGCATCAGACAATTAAATGTTCATTTAAAACTCTATAGGACAATCCCCATTCATTCTCAAATGTCATTTTAGGCTTATATCAGACAAATGAACAAAAAATAAATCTATCGGCTCCTCACAGCACGAATTGGGGGGGAAACGGCAGAACGGTGTCAGGTAATTACAAAAGGGTTTTTCCCATGATCTCCTTACTCGCACCATCCGCCTGTAGGTTTATTTATCCTACCAGCTTAAAAGAGTGGTAGTGATTTCCATTAATCCTAAATATTATCTTTTGATATCTTTCGGATGGATGGTATTAATGAAAAGCTGGTAGCTGGAGAGCTTGGATTTAAAAATTAATTAGGGACTGTGCTTTACATATCATATTCTATAGAAAAAAGAAGTGGTATGTTGCATAGTCCTTTTTGCTAAAATTTTCTATGGAATATGAGTGATATGTTCAATAGAAGTGGGACACCGTGGCTCAGTGGCTAAGATCAGACAAGTCGGCAGTTCGGCGGTTCGAATCCCTAGCGTCGCGTAACGGAGTGAGCTCCTGTTACTTGTCCCAGCTTCTGCCAACCTAGCAGTTCGAAAGCATGTAAAAATGCAAGTAGAAAAATAGGAACCATTTGGTGGGAAGGTAACAGCGTTCCGTGCACCTTTGGCGTTGAGTCATGCCGGCCACATGACCACGGAGACGTCTTCGGACAGCGCTGGCTCTTCGGCTTTGAAACGGAGATGAGCACCGCCCCCTAGAGTTGGGAACAATTAACACACATGTGCGAGGGGAACCTTTACCTTTATGTTGCAGACATAAAGTTGGGTGAATATACAGAATTGATTTCACTCAGTTGGTTCCAAAGCACTTGGATATTTCCACCAAATTCCTATCCTTTTAAGATTGTGAAAGACAAAGAGGTCTTTCTGGGGATCAAAAAGAAAAAGATGGCATTCCATATTGTTGAAATCCCATTATTGGTGAAACATTACAATGGAGAGACTGTTATAATTAAACTTGAGACCTCAATAGAATTGAGAAGGACCCTCAATGAGAGAGGGTCCTTGATGCTCTCTGAGCTTGCTTGTTTTCTTGCAGACGTTTCATTACCCAACTAGGTAACATCATCAGTGCTAGTAAGGAGTTCTCTTTGCTATCAGTTTATATTCTGGTGACTTGCCTGACTGTGTGGGTAGAAGCAGCCTTAGAGAATCTTTGGTTAGGCTGTTTACTGATGGCCCTTCGGCAGTTTCTTGTTTGGGGTATTCTTTATTTGATTGCTAGTCTGAAGTTAACCTTGGAGTTAATCTGTGCTGACCTGGGTGCTGAATACTGGTGGAAAGGTGCTGGGGTCTTTTTCTCTTTGGGGCTGGTTGATTGTCTCTCTCATAGTCTATAGATGTTGTTAATGTCTATGTGCCTATTGATGGCTGATTTGTCAGAGTGCCAGGCTTCTAGAAATTCCTTGGCAATTTTGGACTTGGCTGGTCTGCGATTGTCACATGTTCCCAATTGAAACTTAAAGTTAAATCTGTCTACATGTTGTGAAATTAAAGAATTTCTATCATGTCTTCTGATTGTCAGTTGGTATTCATGGATGCGTTCTGCCTGTCCTACAGAGTGGTGGGTTGCAAATGTTTTTACTACTGGTTCATGTACGCCCCCGTGCGCACTTCTGCGTGCAATGCCTCTGTGCATGCGCAGAAGCGTCCAGGCAGGTGGGCGGGGCCTCCCGCTGCCACTACTACTGGTTCAGCCAAACCAGGCCGAACCGGGAGCAATCCACCACTGGTCCTACATAGTGGTTGTTGCAATCTTTACATTGTACGTTGTAAATGACTTCTGTTTTTTTTCTTCTGGGGTTGCTAGGTCTTTTGGTTTGCTTCGGATGTTTTGAAGGACTTTAGTTGGCTTGTGTGCTACAATGATTCCATGTGTAGTATTCTGTTGGTGGTTTTTGAAATATTCTTGATGTACAGCAGTGTAATTCTTTTTAGGGTTTGTGTTGACTGTGCCGCATTTGGGTTGAGTGGTCAGGGACTTCTTGATAACGTTCTGTGGATATCCATTTTGATGGAATGTATTATATAGATATACAATACATACAAACTTGAAATTTGGCACCTATGTTCCTCTTGGCTTATAGGTGTTCGCTAAGAAAGGATTTTTCTAAATGACCATCAGATCATCAGTATTTCTTATACAGTATTATATTAACATACATCAATGCTAAGAAGTTAGGTGTTCTACTTCCCCTCCCCACCTGAAAGGAACTCTGTTCCAACTGTCAGTTGCCTTAAATGGGCTTAGCCAGCGCATGACTCATCCGGCCTGCGGGCTGGGAGTTTAGACATTCTACTTCCCCTCCTCACCTGGAAAGAACTCTGTTCCAACCTCCAGTTGCCTTATATTAACACGCTTGGATGCTAAGGAGTTACACGTTCTACATTATTTTTCAAGCTTTAAGTGTCAATTTATCAAGCCCAATCACATAGTTTCATAGTGAAGCATGGGTATCCAGCTAGTTCCATATAAAATAATATCTGTTTGTCAATCAATTGGAGGACAGCTTGCTATCATGAAGATGCACTGTCTTTGAAAGACAATCCCATATGAGAAGAAGAATAAAGAAACAGTGGGCCACTGGATTACCTTCTGCAAGAAGATTGCACAGACTGACTACAGACAACGTCATGACAAAGTAGCAACAACAGCTCCCCTGAATATCTGCAAGAAATACCATTTGCCTGCAGACAAGAATTGTTGGGACCACAAAATAGACCAAGTAATAGAAAATGAAGAAGCTAAAGTGCTCTGGGACTTCAGCATTCAAATAGAAAGTCACCTGCCACATAACACCCCGGACGTAACAGTTGTCGATAAGAAAGACAAAAAAGTCTGGATAACGGATGTGGCAGTGCCTGGAGACAGCAGAAGAGAAGAGAAAGCACTGGAGAAGATAACAAAATACAAAGACCTACAAATAGGAATAGACTGGCTGTGGCAAAGGCAAGCAAGGGTAGTACCAATAGTAATAGGCTCCTTGGGTGCCATCACAAAACAACTGGAGCACCACTTGAACACCATAGGCATTGACAAATTTGCCATCAGTCAATTGCAGAAGGCAGCTTTACTTGGAACTGCTTCCATCCTGCAACGATATCTGTAACCCTATCAAACAAAGAAGAGGGAGTCAAACTATTCCCCAAAGCACCTGAGGGTAGAACCAGAAGCAACGGGTGGAAACTAATCAAGGAGAGAAGCAACTTAGAACTGAGGAGAAATTTCCTGACAGTTAGAACAATTAATTAGTGGAACAGAAGTTGCCTCCAGAAGTTGTGAATGCCCCAACGCTGGAAGTCTTTAAGAAGATGTTGGATAGCCATTTGTCTGAAACGGTGTAGGGTTTCCTGCCTAAGCAGGGGGTTGGACTAGAAGACCTCCAAGGTCCCTTCCAACTCTGCTATTGTATTGTATTGTATCTAGATTTGCCTATCCCAGGTCCTTGGTAAGGAGTCGATAGGTAGACAAAAATGCCAAACCAAGTTTGAACATCTGGCTGAATGTGTGAATAATAATATTAATAATGATGATGATGATGATGATGAAAAAAGTTTGGTTCATTGACATTGCAATGCCTGGTGATGCGCGAATTTGTAGTTGAGCGACTGTGGAAAAAGAAATTGTGTGTTGTCCCGATTGTAATTGGAGCCCTTGGAGCAATACCTAAAGGGCTACCTCGCTATTTGGAAATTCTAAATTTATCAGACTTGAACATTTTGATTCTACAAAAAACCGCCCTACTTGGAACAACTTATATCCTCCGACGTTACCTTAACAGTTCCTAGGTCCTTGGTTAGGACTCGAGCTGTTGAGCTACCAACCAGCCCCAAAGGCTGTGAATCTCACCAAAGATTAACATAATAATAATAATAATAATAATAATAATAATAATAATAATAATAATAATAATAATAATAATAATAATAATAATAATAATAATAATAATAATAATAATAATAATAATAATAATAATAATAATAATAATAATAATAATAATAATAATAATAATAATAATAATAATAATAATAATAATAATAATAATAATAATAATAATAATAATAATAATAACAACAACAATAATAATAAATAATAATGCCTTCCCTTAGCATTTGGACAGCTCCCTTCCTTCTCATAATTTAAAGAACTAATTAGCTTTAGAAGTTATTTTGCGCTGCACTGCTTATCTTAAAATTCGGAATAAATTCTTGGTTACAGCACAACAAATCTGAGAGGAAAAGCAAGTTGGAAGGTCCACCGTTCAGAGTCCTATAAGGCGAAAAGACTGCACTGAAACGGGGGGGGGGGAGGAACCACCGCCGAGTGCTTGTAGAGCCATCTTTTTTTTCATGCATTAACCCATCTAAGAAAAGGAGGGGGACTTCACCCACATGCTTGCAGCCCCTTTGGGCCCTCTGCAGACATCCCTGCTTCTGCCCAACTATTCTTTTCAAAAATTGGCTTTCTGTACGGGCTGTGGTACAGCTGTACAAGCTCCTCATTGGCAGTGATATTGTCAATAAGAGTTGTCACTTGGGGTGGGGTGGGGGGAAGCACTATTGTCATTTGACAAAAGGCACCAATTCTCTTTGCAACCACAGAAAGCGTTTTCCCCTAAAAGGAACATTCCTGGCATGGCAGATGTTCCCTAATGTCTACAGCGAAACAAAAAAGGCCTTGTAAAGTATTTTCAGAGAGCAGGAGGATATTGTACAATATATTGGTCCCTTTCCCCCGCTTAAACATCATTTTTCCTCTTCCAGAGGCAAATAAAATGCAGCCTTGATCATTACGGTTAGCTTCAGCAAATAGATACGAGAAATATCATGTTGGCGTGGCATGCGGATAACATTTTCGTGCATTATCTGCAAGACGTAAAAAAAAAGAGAGCAAATGTGTGCGGTGGCTATTGCACTGCTTGTGCTTTGAGGAGACAGCAATATCCAAGAAGCCAAGGAGATGCTGGTGGAACACATAGGGAGGAGCCCCTGAATTAGAAGCTCGCCCACTCCTTCACTATTAGCCCTGCTTAGTGGTTGCATCAAGCAACCCAGTCTCTTGTAATCTTTTGAAGGCCACCCAACAAGGCTTAAGAAGTTTCTGGAAAAGATATATGGCTTCTTTGTCCATTTGGGGAAGATTTCAAGAGGAATGGAAGCAGACCTTTCAGGCATCCATCCCTACCATTCCTATATAAAACCACCTCAAAACTTGAAAAAAATTGTAGAATCTACTCCGAGGTTTCTCAACCTTGACAGTCTTAAGAAGCATGGACATTTAATGGCCAAGGTTGAGAAACCCTTATCTAATCCATCCCACTAGGTAAATTCCTCTCCATTCGTGGCGAGATCTGTGCTTGAAGGAACTGTATCTGCAGTATCTTCACTCCTCTGCCTTCCCCATCACAAAATAACCAAGTTAAACTTGGTTCTGTCTCAGTGCCAGCATTCATCCTACTAGATGGACATATAGGGGAGAAGATCCCTCTGTTGTGGCCCGCCAGCGGATCCGGTGGCAGATTCAGACACTGTTGAGGTTGGGGAGGAATATGGGCCAGTCCTGGAGTCTGGGGAAGGTTCTGATGAGGGCTCTGCATCAGAGGCAGAGATGGGGCCAGGGCCATCTGACAGTTATCAGCTGCCTTCGGAGACTGCAGTGGGGCAGAAGAACAGCTGGAGCCTGTTCCCAGTGTGCGCATGCACAGAGCTGCCAGGAGAAGGGAACAGCTAAGGAACAAGGGTCGACTTAGGAGTAAAGACACAGGTGGATGGTGAATGGCCCCTCCCAGAGGGAATAAAGAGGAGCGAAAGAAGAGTGCAGTTTGCAGGAGACAATTAGTTCAATTCCTTAGGGTGAAGATCTCTTCCTGACTTCTTGCCAAGATTGTCTGCTACTGAGTGGCGTTTGGAAGATATCGGCCTGGCAGCTCTCCAAGCCTGATAAAGGTCTGTAGTTGTGAAATCTGATGAAAGATGGTTGGCCAGGACTTTGCTGGAGAGGAATTCCCTTTCAACTAAATAAAAGGAGTTTTATCAGGACGAGGAGTCAGCTTCATTCTTTTGGGAAGCCTAGGTCAGAAAACTCTCTCAATATTTTTCTTTGCACATGACACCCAACGTTGGGTACAGTTACGAGGTTGCCGGGAGTCACCTTTGACTGGAAAATTGGCTAAATGATTGTTTTACAACCTCTAAATGCAATAAACATTACTGAGTACAAGGCGCTAATTTGATGACAGAACACTTGCAAGCCCTGGTATCCACAGGGGACAAGTGATGTCATATGTATCATGACATCATCCTACAAAATTGGTATTATCATGACTTCTACCAGAAGGCATTTCTCCCTCAAAACTCCCAGTCAACTAAGTTAAATAAGAACCATGATCGAGATGTCAGATGATGAAACCAGTTGTCAATTTAACAATGGAGGACCTTTTAACAAGGGGACCTTTTAAGACAATTTTAGCAAGAGGTTCTCTACCCGGTCGCTGGGTGGGCGTGGCCACGGTGGGTGTGGCCTAGTCTGCCTCCTGCACCATGGCAGGGGGGGGAGTGTTTTTACCCTCCCTGGACTCCAGAGGCTTTCTTCAAGACTCCGGGAGGGCAAAAACAGGCTCTGGAAGCTGGAAACGGCCTTCAGGAACTTCTGATAGGCCTACTTTTCGCCCTCCTGGAGCCTCCGTGGTCGCCCGCACTTACTTGCACCCAAAACGGGCCACATGGGATCTCCGGGGAGAGGAGGGGTGGGTGTGGCCAGCCAGGAGTGGGATTTGGGGGTTCTCCGAACTGCACAGAATCTTAGCTATAGGTTTTTCCCGAACCCCCAGAAGCCCACCCCTGCTTGTATCCCATTGGGGTCACTCTCTTTCAGCCCAACCCACCTCACAGGGTGGTTGTTGTGGAGAAAATACGAGAAGGAAAGAGTATTCGGTAGAGTTGCTGTCTTGAGTTATTTACAAAAATAAAGGTGGGATATAAATAAATACATCATTATTGCACCCAGGTATTGATACTGTTATATTCAGTCACACAGTTATAGCCAGAGAGGTTTTTTTTGATGGGGCATTATATCCGCTGCTCTTTTATGTATCCTAACGTCATGGGCGTGTGAGAGAAAGAGTAAGTTTAAACAAATTTGACATCTCAACGGCTTTTTATGCTGACCAAGCATTAATCTCCCTTCTTTGTTTGCGAGACTGGTATGTGCCATCTAGTGGTCCGTGTGGGGATTGTCTCCATTCACATCTTGTCTTCATTTTATTACAGAAAGTCTTTCTTTCTTTCTTTCTTTCTTTCTTTCTTTCTTTCTTTCTTTCTTTCTTTCTTTCTTTCTTCTCGGTAGTCTGCAACAGTTGTGGAATTGCTTAATCACTGTCAGGAAATTTGAAATCTTGAGTCTTACTTTGCCCGTGCTTACTTATTACTCTTTAAAAAAGTAAAATTTCCCTGAGTTATTTCTCCCTTCCTAGTATTGGATTAAAAACCCACTTTATTGGTTGCTAAGGTAAATTAAGTGCTAGAAGTAAGAAGACTAAGAATGCATATCATCCTCATTAGTATTAGTGTTACTATTTGCTTTCTCAAACCAATAAAAGATCAATAAATCTCAAAGCCAAATGAATGACAATTCTTTTGGTGACATCTGGGCTCATCTTGGATGATAAATAGAATTAGCCCTGGTTTGTACTTGTATGGGAGATCTCTAAAAAAAACCAGTGTTGTAGGATCAGGGGTGGTATTCACTTACTTTCCCTACTGGTTCGCAAATATGAGTCCACCCATGCGCTCAGCCTTCCGCGCATGCCCTTTGATCGTGCACGCGGCTTGCACGCATGCAGGCGGCTTGAAAACATGCCTAAATAGGATGGCATACAGCCAGGGCAGGTAGGCGGGTCCACCCGTGATTTCCACTACCCTTTTGGGCGAACCGGTCCGAACTGGCTGAATGTCACCTATGTGTAGGATAGTCAGATTTCAAAAGACATCCAAGAAGGAGGCAGGCCAAGCCATTGCCCCAAACATGAAGCTGAGTTAGAGAGCTTAAAAGTGGTTGATATTGCCAAACAGTGGAAAGAAGAAGCAAAACCTGTGTTTGTATTTCTGGTATAGCTAGATGTCCTGAGCAATAAATATAGAAGTTATTAGATATTGACACATATATAAACCATTGACGGGCACAGAGATTGAATTTTTATGCTATATTTATTTATACTAGCTGAATACCCATGCTTCACTATGAAACTATGTGATCAGGCTTGATATTGATACATGGACACTTAAAGCTTGAAAATTAATGTAGAATGTGTAACTCCTTAGCATCAGAGCATGTTAGTTGGAACAGAGTTCTTTTCAGGTGGGGAGGGGGAGTAGAATGTCTAAACCCCTTAGGCCCGATGAGTCAAATGCTGGCCCCGGCCAGTCCCAGTTTAGCAAAGCGGTAGCATCAGAGTATGTTAATATAAGGCAACTGGCAGTTGGAACAGAGTTCTTTTCAGGTGGGGAGGGGGAGTAGAACATCTAAGTCCTTAGCATGAGAGCTTGTTGATATAATAGTGTATAAGAAATACTAATGATTGGATGGTCATTTCAGAAAATCCTTTCTTAGCAAATACCTAGAGGCCAAGAGGAACCTACTTGCCAAATTCCAAGTTTGTAGGATCTACAGTTCTGGAGATTTCATGATGAGTGAGTGGTATTTGGCTGATAGATAGATAGATGATAGATAGATAGATAGATAGATAGATAGATAGATAGATAGATAGATAGATAGATAGATAGATAGATAGATAGATAGATGATAGATAGAAGATAGATAGATAGATAGATAGATAGATAGATAGATAGATAGATGATAGATGATAGATAGATGATAGATTGATTAGATAGATTAGATAGGTAGATAGATATTTGTGTACATACAGTATGTGTGTTCCTTGGGTGGGTGGGTGGGTGGGTGGATGGATGGATAACAAATGGACATTACCTGTCGAGACAGCTGTGATTTGATGACATTTTATTTCCTTTTTAAAAAATAATTTTATTAAGTTTCAAAAATAAAGTTAAAATACAAAGTTATGACACAAAGAGAAAAGTGAGGGAGGGGAACAGTAAGGAAAATTTTAGATGTGACAACCCCTCCCCCCCTCAAATAACATAGGGGAAAAATTACTTCCACCTCTCTTCAATACAAATATTGTTATAGGATAAAATAAACTCCAGTTTTCATTTTTTTTAAAGAAGATACAAAAATATGAAAGACATACATAATAGTCAAATAATAATATATAGTATCATAGTCCCTCAGCCTAAATAAAAAATGTAACCCATAAATGCATCATAATATCACTCCCACAAATGCACATATTACTAAATATTCAATCACTTTGCCTGGGGATATGATATGAATGGCTTCAGGAATAGTTTTAAATGGTAGTAATTTTTCTTCTTCTAATTATTTTATAGACTTGTTTATTGTTCTGTCTTCTTTTGAAAGAGATTAAAATGGAGGAGGATTGCCAGCTACTAAAAGAATGACTACACAGAACGTAAAGTCTCAATTAGAAACAACCCCCCCCCCCCCCCAAGATGGCTTGAACGTAATTTTTTTTTTAAGGCTTAAAAAGTTATCTGAGAAGGCTGATTGAAGAGAAAATAAAATTGGTGTGCTAAATTATGAAGTGTTGCTTTAGAAAGAATCCCAGAAGGAAAAGGAGTGGGCTGATCCAAGCCAGCAAGAAGCTGAGATGGGGGAAGATACAGCCTCTTACTCCAGCTATTCCTGTGGAAGCTAAGTGTGGCTTCTGTAGGCACATCAGGACCGGGTGAATTTGCTGTGAGCAGATTTCTTGCTGTGATTCAGCATTGGAAGTAGAATCCTAGCCAGCAAATATAATTGGAGTTCCAGATCGAAGGTTAACGACTCTTTTGACCTAGGCTTCACAAAATCACGAAGCAGACTCCTTGTCCCGACAAAAAAAACCTTTTTTTATTAAGCTAATGTGAATTCCACTCAATCACATCCAGCAAAGTCCCGGCAAACAGCCTTTCAAGGGTGAATTTACAACCCTAACCCTAACCTTGTCAGGCTTGGAGAGCTGCCAGGCTGATACCTTCACAATGCTGTACAAGAAAATAATTGGCCCAGAGTCTCTGAGAGTCACGAACAAATCTTCACACTGATGAAATGAACAAATGGTCTCCTGCAAACTCCACTCCCCTTTCGCTGCTCTATTCTCTCTGGGAGGGGCCATTCACCGTCCACCTGTGGCTTTACTCCCGAGTTGGCCCTTGTTCTTTAACTGTTCCCTTCTCCTGGCAGCTCTGTGCATGCGCACATCGGGAACAGGCTCCAGTTGTTCTTCTGCCCCACTGATCTCCGACTCCGAAGGCAGCTGATAACTGTCAGATGGCCCTGGCCCCATCTCTGCCTCCGACATAGAGCCCTCATCAGAGCCTTCCCCAGACTCCAGGACTGGCCCATGTTCCACCCCAATCTCCTCACTGTCTGAGTCTGGTGGGCCACAATAGTGACACATCCTCCCCTCCTGCCCTTACTCTTCCTCTAGTGCAGGGGCAGGGAACCACGGGCCTTTTATGACTTGTGGACTTTAATTGAAGTCCATGGCTGGCTCAGGAATTCTGGGAGTTGAAGTCCATGGCTGACCCAGGAATTCTGGGAGTTGAAGTCCATGGCTGACTTGGGAATTCTGGGAGTTGAAGTCCATGGCTGGCTCAAGAATTCCAGGAGTTGAAGTCCACAAGCCATAAAGACCCCATCCCTGCTCTAATGGGACTAGACTTGTCACAACAAATTGGGGAGGATTTGAGACTAACAGCACTAACAGGATCAGAGTAAATACCGTATATTTAAAAAGCAAATAGGAAGTTTGAATACCTCAGCAGATGCCAACACCTGGCCGGCATTGTCTTGGCTCAGAAGTGATCAGGGTTGGATCTTGCTAGCCCTTTGATGAGAGACCACCAGGAATTGCTGAGCTGTAGAGCCAGCCCCCACCTCCACCCCGAAGAAAACTTCCCAGATGGCAATCAGTTTCCAAAAAAAACTACGTGAATGCATTCATGGAATCCCCTGGATTGAAGCCCAGCTTGACTTTTAGGATAATGCGTGGGATCAGCAAAGGAAGAAGAAAAAAGTCAAAAAGAGGCTTTTCTTTTGCCAGTTGTGGTAACAGTTTTCTTGTTGCTTTCATTGGTGTCAAATTAGGGTTCTTGCAGCAAAAGCTTTATGAATAATTGACTTGGAGAACAGCATGCTGTGGAATGCCATGGCAGCAACACTCTGCTTCTTTCTTGACATCTTGAAGACTTCCTTGTGCTCCATTAATGAAAGTGGCACTACCCAAAAGCTTTGTTCCAGGAATTAAATGCATTGAAACACCCACGTTGCAGTAAATCCATCCAGCAGCACAATATCCTGAAAGTCACAAGTCCCCACTCTTTACAAAAAATGTTCTTATTTTTCATCCATGCTTTGTAGAGCTGAACCTTCTGAGTGGTCAAACATTTGGCATCACCCAAGTTAGGTTTTCTCTCATTTGGGGTCCTTTGGGGATGGGGGCGCTAGGACCCTCCTGCTGACTGAGAATACTGGGAATGAGGTCTCGGCATGCTTGAAGATCATTCATTCATTCATGTAATCAATTTGTATGACTGCCAGGGGTGGTTCGCAAATGTGCATGCGCACGCCCTGTCCGCACATGCACCCGACCTTCCGCGCTTGCGCTTTGCTCAAAAACAATCACCAAATGGGATGGTATTGAGCAATTTCCACTACCGCTTCAGGCAAACCGGCCTGAACTGGCTGAATACCGCCTTTGATGGCTGCCCATTTCAGCAAGCGACTCTGGGCAGCGAGCAATCATTCCATCCTAAATGTGGATAAGAACGTTCCATCTGTTGCTAGGTTGCTCTTGCACCAGTGGTGGGTTGCAGGCGGTACGCCCAGTACGGGCGTACCGGTGCCTGCCGGGAGCACCGGGTACCGTTCCGGTACTGCGTTCCGGGGGGGGCCCACCCGAGCTCCTTACCTGTGTTTGAGCTCTTCGATGCTTACGCGCATGGAGCTTACGGCACCTGCACAATGTTCTGCCAAGCAGCTGGAGCATCGCGGAAGCGTCGCGGACGTAAGGACACATGCACGCTTGCATGTGGGGGAACGCCGTACCGTACCGGTTGCAACGGGATCCGGAACCCACCACCGTCTTGCACTATTTATGAGAATAGTTGCTTAGTGAGGCCGTTTTCTCAATTGGGAAAGTCCATTCTCCCTTTGCCAAACTGTGCTAGTGACCTTGTTATACTAATGTCTGGGTGTTTTTTTTTTAGTATCTAGCTCTTTCAAATTTGAAAAACAAAGTACGTTAAGAGAGGGCAAATAGGTGGATAAAACTTTCAATTTTTTTTTCCAATTCAGAACTAAGCTGAAAGGGATCTTGGAGGCCTTCTAGTCTCAACCCCCTCTTCAAGCATATATACCAGTCATGGTGAACCTTTTAGGCACCAAGTGCCGAAACCGGAATGCCTGTGCGTGCACTGAAAAGCCAAAGACCAGCTGGCCAGCTCACGGCACTCTTTTCGGGCTGTTTTCAGGCCGTTTTCCAGCCAATTTCGGGCTGTTTTTTGGGCCCAAAACAGCTTGAAAACGGCCCAAAAATGGCCTGGTTTTTTTTTGGGGGGGGGGGCTGTTTTCAGGCCATTTTCTGGTTCTCCAGCATGCGCCGGAAACCAGAAGAGCAGCTGGCAACGGCACGCGTGCCCACAAAGAGGGCTCTTTGTGCCACTTCTGGCACACGAGTCACAGGTTCGCCATCACAGTTCCGTTCAAAACTCAAGACCCACCTTTTTCAACTAGCAGGCCTGGCTCAACCATAGCTCCATTTTATTCCTCCTGGCAATTTTTAAACTTGTAATTTCCAATTGGGGTTTTAATTTAACTTATTTTAATATTTCTATGTTATTATAATATTGTATTGTGTTTTATACCTCCTCCGTACAATGTGTAATTTTATAATATGTGTTTTTATTTATTGTACGCCGCCCCGAGTCCCTTTGTGGAGAGGGAGCGGCTAACAAATTTAATAAAATAAATAAATAAATAAATCACAGATATATACCATTCCAGACAAGCGGCTGTCCATCCTCTTCTTAAAAGCCTCCAGGGATGAAGCACCTACAACTTCTGCAAGCTCTTCCACTAGTTAATCCTCCTGTTAGGAAGTGTCTCCTCAATTCCAGGTTTTGCTTCTCTCCCTGATTAGTTTCCATCTATTGTTCCTTGTTCTACCCTCCAGTGGTTTGGAAAATAAGCTGAACCTCTCTTCTTTGTGGCAACCCCTCAAATGCTGGAATACTGCTATTATGTCACCTCTACTCCTTTTCTCTAGACTAGCCGTACCCAAATCCTGCAAAAAAAAAAAAAAAAAAAAGCCAAATCGAGTTATAAAAGACCTGACCTGACTGCATGATCCACCATCATAACAATAACCCACAAACTGCACCCAGTTTCAAATTTGGTACATGCAGGGATGTGAAGACAAAATGACTGCAACTGTTAGGAACCTTTTTAGTTTTTCTTTTCATTAGAAGAAATAAGTAGAAGTAACAAGACATGCTGCATATCAGTGACGTGCGGTGAGGTTTATGACTGGTGAGGCTGGTGACGTCATCAAACCGCGTGGTTGCTCCGATCGCACGGGCGCAGCCCAAACGGAGAAGTTTCTCTTCTCAGAAATGTCAAAAAGGGACAGGCAGGCTGCCGCAGCTCCACTAAGAAGACATTTCTGAGAAGAGAAACTTCTCCTTTCTCCTCCTTCCCCCCCCCCCCTTTCTAGCACTGATGATGTTACCTAAGCATTTTTTGCATCGGGTGAGCCCGGGATCCTTGTAAGGGGAATGGGACCACGTGTGCAGGCGGCTCCTCAGCGCACAGCCTCAGATTAGCACAGCCGCAATCCCCTTCCCCTGCACACGTGGTCCCATTCCCCTCCTTCCTAAGCCAACATGAAGGGGACCGCAGCTGCGCTGATCTGAGGCTGGCATTGAGGAGCCTCCTGCACACGTGGTCCCATTCCCCTTGCAAGGATCCCGGGCTCGCCCGATGCAAAAAATGGCGAGATCGGCACACTTGGGGCTGCTGCTGAGATGTCCAGGGAGGCTAAACCAAGCCGCGCACCTCTCCCAGCCACTTTGACGGCTTCCCGGAGTATTTTTATTTTTATTTTCATGATGAGAGCGGTGAGGGTCTGCCTCCCCTGCCTCCCCTGACTGCACATCACTGCTGCATATGTATTTATGAACATGATTTCCATTCCTTCAGATTGCATTAAAGGGTTAGGACTGGGATGGTTTGGGAGATTTTACTGGGGAATAGGTCTTACTTTGGCTCCGTAGGTGTTGTCAGATTTATTAAGCCAGACATTAACTAGTCGCAATAAATTTACAAGGACTTTCAAAACTGATGAAATTTTTTACCCTTGAGCAAAATGTTTCATGCCAGGTGCCTTAAGCGCTTTTTGTTGTTGGCAACTACAGAACAAATAGGATTAAACACAAGCTTGCACTTAATATATATGATGAAGGTTGGATTTACCGGAGAAGCAATTAAATCTTGGTTTTTTGCGGTGCAGAGAATCCGAGATTAAAATTTGCTTTCCTCAATAGCTGTGTGAATCTCCTACATCTTCAGTGCACGTATTGGCACTCAACGGTCTCCTTTCAGAATAAAAGGCACAACTCTTAATGACTCCGTTTAATTACGGTTATTGTTTAAATTATTGAGAAGCGGTTGAGAACAGAGAACGGTGTCGGGAGAGAGTTGAAAAATTCAAGATGGCAGCCATGCGTGTATGATCAAAGCCTGTTCCTTTTTAATGCGCCTTGTGCCTGCACACAAAAAAGGAAGGGAATTTTGTAAAGTCCTGTTGAGGGCAATCCCTGGCTCAGAAACCGAACTTTAAAAGAAGCTAAAATAGATTGAGACCAAAGGAAAAAATGAAAAAAAAATGAAGTTGTAAGCGAAGGCGGGTAATGTGTCGTGGCCCGCCAGCGGCCAGCAGAGCTAGCAGCAGATTCGGACAGTGAGGAGGTTGGGGAGGAACATGGGCCAGTCCTGGAGTCTAGGGAAGGCTCTGATGAGGGCTCCGTGTCAGAGGCAGAGAGGGGGTCAGAGCCATATGCCAGTTATCAGCTGCCTTCAGAGTCGGAGATCAGTGGGGCAGAAGAACAGCTGGAGCCTGTTCCCAGTGTATGAATGCACAGAGTTGCCATATGAAGGAGACAGCTAAAGAACAGGGGTCGACTTGGGAGTACGGCCACAGGTGGACAATGAATGGCCCCTCTCAGAAGAAATAAAAGAGGAGCGAAAGGGGAGTGGAGATTGCAGGAGACAATTAGTTCGCTTAATTGGTTCATGACTCTCCGAGACTCCTTGCCAAGTTTTGCAGATATCAGCCTGGCAGCTCTCCAAGCCAGATAAGGTCCGTGAGTGTAAATCCTCCCTTGAAAGACTTTGCTGGATGTGGATGAGCAGAATTCACAGTAAATTAATAAAAGGGGTTTTGGTCGGGACAAGGAGTTTGCTTCATGCTCTTGGGAAGCCTCGGTCACAACAGTATGCAAACAGAAGCTAAAATAGAGGAAATCTCATCTTGCCTTCCTGCTTTTGGTGTTTGAAACATAACTACACTGAGATAGAGATGAACCTTTTGAGGCAGTAGATCAGGGGTGTCAAACTTGCATTGTCACGGCGACGTCACATGACGTATCCCAACTTTTTCCCCTTTCGCTAAACCGGGCGTGGCCAGAGGCCACGAGTTTGACACCCTGCAGTAGATCAAATTCCCCCAAACCATGAACAGCAATAGTATATATTTCCCACCAGGTTTTATTGGAATGTCACCTAAAATAGGTGCATTCAAACTCTGATAAGTTTGATAACATCTCAAATTTCCCCTTCAAAGAATAAAATCCCCCCCCCCCCCAAAAAAGAAGGAAAAAAATAGATTTGGGTCATCCCCTGCCATTTAGGTTCTTGGCAGCTAAATAAACAGTTTCAATCACTGTGGATCCCATCTGCCAAAAAGTTGCCTGTGTTACAATTAAATTAAATTGTTGGTGAGTGGGAAGAGAGAAATTACACCAAGCTGTACATTTTCAGCATCGGAGTGATGTTTTTGATAATACATAGTTCTGCCTTATGTAACGCCACATAAATGGTTCCTCCTGCTTCTCATAATTGTGACAGACGTGTGTATCATCTATACAGCTGGGATTGGTCTGTTACACCAAATATTCCTAATCTGTGCCACATGGAGCCTGAAGAGTGATTGTCAGCTCTGAATTTGCCATGAATTTCAGGGCATCTTACTTCTGAGTAAATATAACCTGGGCCACCTCTCTCCAGGTTACATTTTACACAGAACTAAGATGCCCTGAAATCTGACGCAGTGGCTAAGACGCTGAAGCTTGTCGACCAGAGAGGTCGGCAGCTCAGCGGTTCGAATCCCTAGCACCGCGTAACGGAGTGAGCTCCCGTTACTTGTCCCAGCTTCTGTCAACCTAGCAGTTAGAAAGCACGTAAAAAATGCAAGTAGAAAAATAGGAATCGCCTTTGGTGGGAAAGTAACAACGTTACGTGTACCTTCGGCTTTTAGTTATGCTGGCCACATGACCACGGAGACATCTTCGGACAGCGCTGGCTCTTCGGCTTTGAAACGGAGATGGGCACCGCCCCCTAGAGTCGGGAACAACTCGCACATATGTGTGAGGGGAACCTTTACCTCTCCCCAGTTACATCAGCCTGCCCTGTTAGATTTTGCAGAGCTGCTACCAGCATTTTGTGGATCCCAAGAGACATGCCTTCTCTACTGTGGGGCCCATGTTGTGAAATATTATTCCCCCCTCCCCAAATTAGATTAGCTCCATCTCTTTTGACATTTTGGAAATCCCTCAAGACCTGGTTTATTATCAGGCTTAGAGTCTCAGGAATTCGGAGTCAAGTGTAGATGGCTCCATTGAAGATGTTCTTATCTTCTCCAGTTTTTAATAATATTTATTTTTTAAAGTGTTGTTCAAAAGCATTTTACTTGTTGCTTTTATATGTGGTTTTATCCATGAGATGGACCTTTGGGGAAAACAAAACATAAAGCAACAGATGGAGGGGAAAGTTGAACATCCTTTATAGTCTTGTTGGTCCAAGTATTTGTTAAGCCCTCTACGTAAAAACGTCTGAAAGTTCTTTACCAGGAAATCAACTTTGTTCCAAACTAATGCATTTCATATATTTTTTTTCTTTGCAGTTGAGATTGCGGATTCCAAGATGCTGTGTGTTAGGAAGAAGGTAGACCCAGAATCTCCTTCCTTTCTCCACGAGAGCATTGCCAAGATACATCGGAACAACAGATGCTTCACCAAATTCAGGTTCTTAAAATATGGGTCATTAGAGCAAGTACTGGTTGGACCAGAGAACAGAAAGCATCCTTAGACAGTGTGGGGATAACTCTGCTTTGCAGCACCCATTGTAATTTCTTAGCAGAAAAATACATCAAATGCAAACTTACATTGGGAATCTAAATAGTTGCAAGGTTAGAGGTCCTGCAGAAGCCTGGTATCATGAAAAACACATTTATCTATTTGTTTATATCCCACCTTTATTATTTTTACAAATAACTCATGTTGCTCTGGCTTCTATCAGATGCCCGTGCTAGTTTCTTCTTTTTAAGATCGGAATCTGTCTTCTGTGGGCCAAAGAATTGCTCAGATCCTTTTCAACTGCTGATTATAATATTTCGGTTTTCAAGATTAAGGGTTCTCTAACAGTGAATAAGTGAGGAATGCGGTGGCTCAGTGGCTAAGATGCTGAGCTTGTCGATCAGAAAGGTTGGCGGTTCGAATCCCTAGTCGGGAACAACTCACACATATGTTCGAGGGAAAACTTTACCTTTACCTTTTGAAAGAGCAATGCAGTGTATTGTCAGGTGTATTGCCATTTACAAAAGAGAAAGACCAGAGAAAAAATAATAATAAATATTAGCACATAAACTTATAGTAGTAATAATAATATAATAACGCATGTACTAATAACAATAGTAATACCATAACAAAAGTAGTTTTAACTAAGTTTCTTTTTATATTGGCTTATTTACGTTTTTGTTCCTTGTAACGATCATAGTTATAAACCATCACTATTTTTAATATCAACGTTCATAGCCTTCCTTTCTCGAATGTCTACCTCTTGTCCCTAACCACTCATAAAACCTATTCCGAATCAAATAACATTCTGTGTCTTCTTTTGTTTTTAAAGTTAATCTATCCATCTCAGCACCATCTAAAAGTTTTCGAATTGCATCTTCATCTAGTGGGGGGTGTTCTCATTTTTCCCCAGCATTTTGCAAATAACGATCCTTGCTGCTGTTAGTACATGTAAGACTAAATACAATATAATGTGGTCCCAGCACCTGCGAACAATTCTTTGCTACTGTGGAGAAGTTTGTGGTTTTTGTCTTACAGATGCCCAGGAGGTAACGCTGCGAAAGGATGAACAGCGATGGCCTGGAATTGAGACTGTCCTTTGGGGTGAGGTAGTAGGTTGTATAGTTTTAGGGTTAACCCCTGACTGTCAGATAACTATACAATCTACTGTCTTTCCTGAAGTGGCTGTAATAGCATCACACGCGGCATCGTCCCATCTTTCTAGAAACTGTACTTTATTATTTTATACGCATGATGTGTTTTGAGTAAACGCTTAGAAGATAGGGTGGCATATTAGACATGTTTACAACCTTACAGTCACATAGTCTTTAAGCCTCATTATTAAAACTAGACCATATGGCAACATCTGAGCCCTCTTTTCCGTTTTAGAATATAAAAACATTTCAAAAATCTATAAGGAACACTTCTTTTAAATTTACTCCTTCCTTCAGGAGGATAATTTTTTCTCTTATCTGGGTAAAACAAGCTCTTTCCCAAGCTCTAGACTTAATAGCATGAGTTCGTCATAAAATACCAATTTTCCTCTTTTAGGAATATAATTCAACATCACATTTACCCCCATCCACAATTTTCTTTATTCTTTTTTCAACTATAATATATACTGTAACTTGAAATCAGAAAAGAAGCATGACGGGACCAAATCATGTGACTCAGAGTATCCCCAAGTTTCTTGTTGACATGATTGACAAGGAGGAACCAGACCCAGCGTTAAGGATCAAGATCAGCTGAAGCTTCACCCAGCTTTCCAGCAGGGTGAGGTAGTAGGTTGTGTGGTTTCAGGGTAGTAATTTTGCCCCAATCAGGAGTTAACTATACAACCTACTGCCTTCCTTGAGGAAGAGTTTTGCAGCCTCTTTGTACACTTCAGAGTACAATACTACATTGGTTTTATGCTACCTTCACGTTCCCACTTTATTCAAAATGAGCCAAACAAGGGATGAAGCTGACAATTTCCTCGCAGAAAAGGCCATTCTCCGAACCTTTAGAGAATTGCAACATTTCATCCAGTTCAGGCACCCGTCTCCCAAGTTTTCACTATCTCAGGGCCAATGTGTATGTGAGTATTAAATTATTCTCTTTGTCAAAGCCTTTGTATCAATAAATCCTACTGAATTTGCCAGTCAAGGCATGTTTCAAGAAAGACTCTTTATTATCTCAAAGCTGAAATAAAAGGTTTTGTGGTTTCAGGTATTGGTCTTAAGTGTCATTAGAGCTGAATTAAATTGTCATGGTTGTCTTTTTTTCCCAGGGCCGCTAATTGACTTACATTCAGGTCTAGCCTAGTAGGAAAAAAACCTGTCACAAAACAGAAATATTTCTGTTTTTATGGCGGAGATGAGCAGGTGAGTCCAAGTAGATGCAGCCCATAATACAATATCTTTCTACAGGAGAACAGCAGTGGTGGGTTCCTACCGGTTTAGTTACTATGGGTTTACGGCCAAACCCGTAGTAGCTTGGCGGCCTGGAGTCGCTGGAACCGACAGCGACCCAGGCCTGCCATGCCCCCAAACTGCTTCTCCCGCAGGTGCCACCACCTTGTTTTTTGCTTCTGCGCATGCGCAGAGCAATTTTAGTTATACTGCGCATGCGGCATAGCATGCATCAAGCATGTGCACACGGGCCGCGTCCCTGAGTGAACCGGCAGTAGTCTCTGCCAGAACCAGTGGTGAGTTTCAAACATTTTTAGAACCTCCTCTGTGGGTGTGGCCTGCTTTGTGGGAGTGGCTTGCCAGCCATGTGACCGGGTGGGAGTGGCTTGCCAGCCATGTGACTGGGTGGGCGTGGCCAGCTTGTAAAATGTGGTGAAACTCACTTATCAACACTCTTGCTTAACAACCAAAATGTTGGCTCAGAAACTGGCATTTGAAGCACGCAAGTCTTAAAGCTGTCAAGTTACAAGACCCTTGCACCCCTAACTCTTTAGAAAAAAAACCTAGGAGTGTTCAAACTTGACAGCTTTAAGACTTGTGGACTTCAACTCCCAGAATTCCTCCTCCAGTCATGTTGGCTCAGGAACTCTGGCATTGAAGTGTGCAAGTCTTAAAGCTGTCAGGTTACAAGACCCTTGCACCCCTAACCCTTTAGGAAAAAAACCCAGGGGTGTTCAAAGTTGACAGCTTTAAGACTTGTGGACTTCAACTCCCAGAATTCCTCCTCCAGTCATGTTGGCTCAGGAACTCTGGCATTGAAGTGTGCAAGTCTTAAAGCTGTCAGGTTACAAGACCCTTGCACCCCTAACCCTTTAGGAAAAAAACCCAGGGGTGTTCAAAGTTGACAGCTTTAAGACTTGTGGACTTCAACTCCCAGAATTCCTCCTCTCGCTCTTCATCTTGATGATGTGCGGACGGGCGGGGGGAGGGAGCTGGAACCGGTTCTAAACGGCACTGTAGATTTCTGGAACCTCTTCTATAGAAGAGGTTAGAATTGGACGTAAAGCACCCCTGGAGCACAGGTGTGTGTGTGTATGTGGCCCCTAAAAAGCAAAGACGGTAGCCAAGACGGCATGATTTTATTGGCAACAAACACGCACAAAGAGTGAAGTTTGCTGTTGTGATTGCCCTCTGGACTTTTTCAGCCCACACACAAACCCCCCTACTTGGAAATATTCCGACAGCAAACAAAAACAGCCCTGGAGGCTCTTGTGAATAACAGCAGCCAGGAGGAGGAAGATTTTCAAAGTACTAAACTAGAGCAGAAATCTCAGCCTTTGTGTTATGATGCATTAAGAGTCGAAAGGCACTTTGAGTCTTGGTGAGAAAATTGGCTGTAAAAGCTCTCTCCCTAAGTACGAACCTATCAATATTTTTCAGTACCCTGGGGAAAGGCCGCATAGCCTTAGTATTGCCCAGCAGTAACCAACGCAAATATTTTGATCCGATTCATATCGTCATGTTTGAATGTCTAGTTCAGGAGCCGGCAACCCTCTTGAGGCTCTGGAGCCACATGTGCCTCTGCTGCGGCTCCTTGTCGCCAATCGGCTCCACAATTGATAGGGCTTTTGGTTAGGACAGGAAGAGGGCAAAGGAAATTTCTCCTCAGTTCTAGGTTGCTTCTCTCCTTGATTAGTTTCCACCCATTGCTTTTTGTCCTGCCCTCAGATGCTTTGGAGAAGAGCTTGACTCCTTCACCTTTGTGGCAACCCCTGAGATGTAGGAACACTGCTCTCATGTCTCCCCTAGTCCTTCTTTTCATTAAACTAGACATACCCAGTTCCTGAAACTGTTCTTCATGTTTTATTCTCCAGTTCCCTCATCATCTTTGTTGCTCTTCTCTGCACTCTTTCTAGAGTCTCCACATCTTTTCTACATCCTGGCGACCAAAACTGAATGCCGTATTCCAAGTGTGGCCTTACCAAGGCATTATAAAGTGGTATTAACACTTCACATGATCTTGATTCTATCCCTCTGTTTATGCAGCCTAGGACTGTGTTGGCTTTTTTGGCAGCTGCTGCACACGGCTGGCTCCTATTTAAATGGTTGTCCACTAGGACTCCAAGATCCCTCTCACAGTTACTACTATTGAGCAAGGTGCCACATATACTGCACCTGTGCATTTTGTTTTTCTTGCCTAAATGTAGAACCTTCCTTTTTTCACCATTGAATTTCATTTTGTTAGATAGTGCCCAATGTTCAAGTTTGTCAAGATCCTTCTGCATCTTAAGCCTGTCCTCACTTTGAAAACTGTTGAAAATGGTATCTCGTTTATAGTTTGCTTTGCATGCTTCCATTCAAGCCTCCCAGGAGAGTGAGGGTCTCCTGTTGGGTAAAATATTGCACCATTGGTAAGGTGGTGCGTATAGGAGCCAGCTCAAACTTGGGAATATTTTTCTGTGCCCTATCTCCTTTTATCAGGAAATTAAATGTCTGTGATCATGTTCTGATTGGGTATCTTCCTTTTAACCAATGTACAGCTTTCTTTGGATCAGGCATTCCTGGATCCAGGAAAGGCAACTGAAATAGTTATAAATGAAACATTGGGAAGAAAGCTAACATGAGAGGCAATTCCAATTGGTTTGGCCTTTCGGATAATCTTTAATCAATATGTGCTACTGTTAAACTTAGGTTCCCTTCCCAACCACCCCTTGCTGTTAGAAGGAAAAGCAGCCACTGTAGTATGCTTTTTACTAGATTAACATCTATCACAAATCTAGAATAGAATAACAGAGTTGGAAGGGACCTTGGAGATTGTCTAATCCAGTAGTCACCAACCAAGAAAATGTTGGTGGTCCGCAGAAAATGTATTTGCATTTTTAATATTGCACTAAATACTATTTATCTTTTTTTTAATTCATATTAGTGGTCCGCAGGATTTAAAATTATGAATTTAGGGGTCCCCGAGGTCCGAAAGGTTGGGGACCCTTGGTCTACTTCAACCCCTGCTTAGGCAGGAAACCCTATGGTTATCCAATTAGTGAATGTATCTAAATGATTATCCAATCTAATGCAATGGTTCCAAATAGCATCCAAAATTAAATCAGAGTCCGAGGCAAAAGATTCCTCAAAGTTCCAATTTATTTAGAGAGCCGTGTTGGCACATCTGGGAAAATCCGAATCTGAAAGCTGTTCGGTTTTCCACCCCCAGTTGAAAGTTCAAGATCTTGCCCCCACACCCACAAGTCCATCACATGGTCCAATCTTCCACTGCCATGCTGGCAGTTCCACCCATCCAATTCTGGTCAAGTGCAGAGATGCAAAAACAAAGGATGACCTTGGCTTTCTAGAAAGAATGTTGTTATGGCTACATATCATCTAGCTCCGTACAATTCCCCCTCCCATTTCCCCACAATAGAAAATGCACAGTAGAATGATAGAAAGTGTGGCAGGCAAAAGATCCAATGGAAAAAGATGGCTGCAGTTGGATTCTCAACACATTAATTACTTCCTATGATTGCCTCCTAATAAAGACACCTCTCATGTTTGCAGTGAACCTGGCTTGCCAGGACCTCAGATTGCATTGGGCTCGTGTGTGTGTGTGTGTGTGTGTGTGTGTGTGTGTGTGTGTGTGAGAGAGAGAGAGAGAGAGAGAGAGAGAGAGAGAGAGAGAGAGAGAGAGAAGTGGTCCACACAACCAACTGCAATGCCCAAGAGCAACATCAGTTTCCCGGATTCTATCACTACCTCTTTTTTTTACCTGGCAATAAACCCGATTAAAGAAAGTCCCCGTGAATCTTGTTCGTCTGATCATGTGTCCCTGTTTAGGAGTTCGATACCAACATGTGCAAATCTGATCTGCTCCCCAAATCAAGACACACACTTGTGCACGCACAAAATGCAAGGATCTGCTTTTCCAACTCAATTCTTGCAGGCCAGACTGCTGCTAAATTCACAGGAGTGCACATTGGGAAGGCATGAGAAAGCCATCTGCAGAGACACCTTATGGAAGAAAAAAAGCAGTGGCCTTGTGGCGCCCCCATCTGATGTTCCTCTGGTTGATCGTTCAGTAGCATGCATGTGTGTTAAGATTATTATTAGGGGTTCCAAGTAACACCCCTAATTAAAGAAGACTCCGAGGCTTGAGTTTCCTCAAAGTTCCATTTTATCAGAGATCTCATATTGGCACATCTGGGAAAACCCGAATCTGAAAGCTTCCAGGCTTTTCCCCACCCAAACGAAAGTCCAAGCCCCTGCCCAGTACCCACATGTCTGTCACATGGTCCAATCAGGTACCGTCCCAACTGGAGATGCCTCCCAGTCACACCACTCCTGGTGCAGGGCAAGATGTCCTTGACTCTCTTGAGAAAGGAGTGTTATTTTGATTATATCTACCCCCACTCCATATCACCCCACCCTCCCATTTTCCCACAGCAATAAATGTGGCAGTCCTGAAGGCCCAATGCAAAACATGTATTCCAGGCCGGGCGATCATCACCTCTCCATTTTGAAATCTTAGCACTGCTTCCAAGTAGGAAAAAATGGTCAAAAGAACTTATGTAGACTTTGCCTTAACAGGGCCAAATGCATTATGGAAATTATTTGAAAACAGTTGAAGGATTGTGGCAAATACCAAGCAGGAATTTTATCAACGTGACCAACTAAAAAGAAAGCGATTTGATGTTTAATTTCTTCTTAAGTCAGGGGAAAAAAAATTTTTTTTTCTGGCTGATCTAGTTCGTTCATGAGAAGTGAGTCTAATTTTTAAGGGTCCAAACTTTTCATTCACGTGTGCAGGAAGTTAGTACCCAACCCTCTCCTAGAAAAATGAAATATTTTAGGGAATAATAAAAGGGCAGAATATTTCCCCTAAATATAGGCAGAAACTCAGCCCCCGCCCCATCTTTGTCAATGGGCCATTAAGGCCTGAGCCAGTCTATTCTACATAACAAAGATCTCCCTCCTCCAGGCAGAGCCATAATAGGAATCCCAAAGACCTTTTATTACAACATCACCCAGCAAGAGTCAACCAAGCTCGGGAGTCAGGATAGCTGGCCCCATGCACTCTCAGCATCTTTTTTGCCCAGGACCTCAAACCATGTGGTCCTGTCCACCATTAAAACCATCTTTCCAAACAGCCACCATTGTTTCCAGTCCCTTTCTCGTTAGGGATGTAACCCTAGGTTTGGCTTGGCAATGTATATAAGCTATGATTACTTTACTTTTGCTTTAAATACTTAAGAGGTGTAATTGGTTTGTTACCTCAAGCAGCCATAAGAGGGAGCCAGAATGGCTGTTAGCTCTCTGTTTTGTTAGAAGCTGGTTGGTGTATATTGAGGTATTGTGGTTTGCAACTGTTAGCTACTTCGTGTGTTAAACTGAGAATATTGATAACTGAATTACTGAACTGTGTATGACTTGGACTGTTAACCGGACTCTGAATACCTCTATATTTCTACATAGTAAACTACTATATTTTTATACTATTCAGTGTCTCTGTATGCTGGTTTGTGCGTGTTATTCCATATCACTCTCATTACGCTTCTCTGCATACTCGCTCTCCCAACGGGGAGCTTAATTACTTAACATTCCTCCCACCTTGGAACTGAACCCAGAATGACATTTCTTCCAACCCTTGCAATGCGAATGCAGTCCAAAAACTCAAGATGGCAACCGTATGATGGATCTTGGCTGTTGTGAATTCCCCTGGCTACAGCTCACCTCTGCTGGGGGCTTCCTTGTCCCCTGAGATATAAAGAAAACCTATCCATCTCCAAACTCTTTCTATGCTGAACATCTGCTAGGGAAAATAATAATAATAATAATAAAGGTTTCTTGTTCAACTGACTGTGAAGATTGGCCTAGGAAGGGAAAGGACTTCATTGCCTTTGAGATGAGGTGACCTCCTTCCTGCTCTATCAAAAGCCTTGCAAAGGCTCACTCTGCAGTTCTAATTCTCCACTGAGCTTCACCCAGGTTGATTTATAAAGCTTCATGATCTCACTGGGTTATATAGTGCTGTCTCGGTTAATGCTCACTGCATGTTTCAGATTTATTACAGCTTTTAAACCAGCCTGTATTGTACATGATGAAAAATAACACTTAAAGGAAGAGAGTAAAAGAACCAAAGCCATTGAAGTGGCACCGTGGCTAGAGATGGAGAGCCGTTTTCTGTCCTTGTTTTCTGTTCAGGAACAAGAAAAGCAGAATATCTAGGTATCACATTTTAGACAGGCGTTTCTCAACTTGAAAATGGGTGGACTTCAACTCCCAGTATGCTCACTTAGAAATTCTGGGAGTTGAAATCCACACATCTTCAAGTTGTCATGGTTAAGAATACTGTCTTAGACCCATTCTGACAAATAGACATTATTCAATTCTTGAAATATATAATGGATGGGCCAAACATTACAGCATCTGCACAGAACCACAGCTAAAAGGAAATTAAATTATGGCTGTCCTGTTTTTTCTGTGCTTTTGGCTTTCCCAGGTGATCAATATTTTCTACAACAGGCAACCAGTTTAATAGATACCACCATCCCTATGGCCACAAGATGGTGGTAAAGAGCTGAATATTTTTGTCTTCCCCTCTCCCTATCTCTCCTTCCCCCTCCATCTCCCCCTCTCTCCCTCTTTCTTTCCCCCTCCCTCTCTCCCTCCTCCATCTCCCTCCCTCCCCCTCTCCATCTCTCCCCCTCTCACTCTTTCCCTCCCTCTGTCTCCCTCCTCAGTCTCTCTCCCCATCTCTCCCTCTTTCTCTCTCCCCAT
This sequence comes from Natrix helvetica, assembly GCF_964273705.1. Lineage (NCBI taxonomy): Eukaryota > Metazoa > Chordata > Lepidosauria > Squamata > Natricidae > Natrix > Natrix helvetica. Next base: position 75,745,321 of record NC_138553.1, read on the forward strand.
CTCCATCTCCCTCCCTCTCTCTCCCTCTCCATCTCTCCCCCTCTCACTCTTTCCCTCCCTCTGTCTCCCTCTTCCTCAGTCTCTCTCCCCATCTCTCTCCCTCTTTCTCTCTCCCCATCTCCATCTCCCTCCCTCTCTCTCCCTCTCCATCTCTCCCCCTCACTCTTTCCCTCTCTCCCTCTTTCTCTCTCTCCATCTCCCTCCCTCTCTCTCCCCCCTCTCCATCTCTCCCTCTTTCCCTCCCTTCGTCTCCCTTTTCCTCAGTCTCTCTTCCCCTCTCTCCCTCTTTCTCTCCCCCCTCTCCATCTCTCCCCTCCCTCTCCCTTTTTCCCTCCCTCCTTCTCCCTCTTTCTCAGTCTCTCTCCCTCTTTCTCTCTCCCTTTTTCTCCCTTTCTCCCTTTCTCTCTCTCCCTCCCCCCCTCTCCTTTTAGCTATACAGACTTTTGCAGTCCAGATCAAATTGCCTTATTTAGTGGCTTCCAAACTACATACCCTAAGCCCAGGGGGTTCCCAATCTTTTGGGCACAAGGGACTGGTACCATGGAGAGAGTTTTTTTCTGTGGACCAGAAGGGGTGTGATTTCGCATGCTGCTTGCATCCTGTGGATGGCGCTTCGCTTGTTCGTGGGGCCCAGTTTCTGGCACGCTGCAGCCTGGTGCTGGTCCACAGACCAGGGGTTGGGGATCCCTGCCCTAAAGACCATACTGTAGGGGAAGAGGCCAAAAAACGGGAGAAGCCAAAGAGCCCCTTTCCCAACTAACATGTTTTCATTAAAAATCAGAACTTTTGAACATGCATACATAAGCGTTTCTCAACCTTCACAAAGCCTGGCTGGGGAATTCTGGGAGTTGAAGTTCGCATCTGTTCAATCTGGCAGGGCTGAGCCCCTGTATGCATCTGATGAAAGCTCTGCGTTGTTAGAAAAGGTACTTCCCGGTTGCTTGTGTTTCCAAGACTGGGAAGAAAGTCAACTGGTGCTTATCCATTGCTTCTTTGCCCATTCGTCTCCATTAAGCTGTATTTTATTGTTACCTCTAAATTACTTAGGATGCTTTACCTGAGCTTAAGTTTTCAAATTCACCTCCAATTTCTCTTGGGCTGAAAGATTAGGACAATTTTAATTAAAGCAGACTGTGCTGTAAGAAGAGAAGGTAGGATATAAAATGCCAAGACAGTCCTAACTCAGGGGTGAAATTCAGCAGGTTCTGACAGGTTCTGGAGAACTGGTAGCAGAAAGTTTTAGTAGTTTGGAGAACTGGCAAGTACCACTTCTGGCTGGCCCCAGAATGGGGTGGGAATGGACATTTTGCAGTATCCTTCCCCTGCCACGTCCACCAAGCCACGCCCACAGAACCAGTAGTAAACAAAAATGAATTTCACCACTGTCCAAACTGCATTCGCAGAGGGATAGAATCAACATTACTTGAAGTATTCGTGCAGCTTTATAATGTCTTTGTAAGGCCACGCTTGGAGTATTGCATCAAGTTTTGGTCGCCATGATACACACAAGATGTTGAGACTCTAGAAAGAGTGCAGAGAAGAGCAACAAAGATAATTAAGGGACCAGAGGCTAAAATATACCAAGAAGGGTTGCAGGAATGGGGTGTGAAAAGATGGGCTGGGGTGACATGATAGCAGCATTCCAATATTTGAGGGGCTGCCACAAAGAAGAGGGAATCGAACTATTCTCCAAAGCACCTGAGGGCAGAACAAGAAGCAATGGGTGGAAAATAATCAAGCAGAGAACCAAGCTATTTCCTGACAGTGAGAACAATCATTGCACTCACTTGCCTTTAGAAGTTCTGGGTGAATCCATCGTGAAGGCTTTTAAGAAGAGACTGGACAGCCATTTATCTGAAATGGTATAGGTAGGGTCTCCTGCTTGAGCTGTGGGCTAGACTAGAAGACCTCCAAGGTCCCTTCCAACTCTGTTATTCTGTTGTATCAGCTCATTGGCAAAATCTAACTATCACCACAAGGAGGCAGTGTGTCCCTTCTTAAAACCGCTGCAATCGGTCTCAATTTCTCAATCCCATCCAGGGATGGGTTCCTGCCAGTTCTAACCTCTCCTATAGAAGAGGTTCCACAAATCTACAGTGCCGTTTAGAACCGGTTCCAGCTCCCTCCCCCCACCCGTTTGCACATCATCAAGATGAAGAGCAAGAGGAGGAATTCTGGGAGTTGAAGTCCACAAGTCTTAAAGCTGTCAAGTTTGAACACCCCTGGGTTTTTTTTTCCCTAAAGGGTTGGGGGTGCAAGGGTCTTGTAACTTGACAGCTTTAAGACTTGCATGCTTCAAATGCCAGAGTTTCTGAGCCAACATTTTGGTTGCTAAGCAAGAGCGTTGTTAAGTGAGTTTCACCACATTTTACAAGTTGGCCACGCCCACCCAGTCACATGGCTGGCAAGCCACTCCCACCCGATCACATGGCTGTCAAGCCACTTCCATCTGGTCACATGGCCATCAAGCCACTCCCACAAAGCAGGCCACACCTACCGAAGAGGTTCTAAAAAAATTTGAAACCCACCACTGATCCCATCATACTGATTTCAAGATTCCAGGCCTTGTAAAGGGGTTATTAACTTTCCTTTTCACTAATTGACTTTTAAAGTGGAAAAGCAACTCACGTACCCTAAGCAAAACATATTATTCTGCGCTGTAGAAACATGCCATACCAGTAGTCCTCAATTTATGATGGTAATGGGAGTCCAGAATTACAGTCATAAGTCATGGCAGTCGTTAAAACGGGTCTCCGTAGGACTGTGTCCGATTGTACAACCTTTTCTGCAGCAGTCTTTAAGCGATTATCATTAAGCAGTGGCATTCCCTTCCCTACCGGTTTGCAAATGTGAGCGTGCAAGCGCACCACCGTCTCTGCATGCGCGATGCTTGCGCATAACATCAGGGCGACTTTGTAAGGTTCCAGCAGTTTTCTTGAGCCACTGAAATGCCAAAGAGAGCCAGACTCCAGACGAACCCTGCAAAAAATTATCAGCTTTTATTTATGCCCGTAGCAAAAGTTGGGTGACAAAACTATATCCAAAACATGCAGAAAGATGCATGTAAGGAATAGCCACCCCCTGCAAGAGTGGCTCAGAGTATTATATACCTTTTGGGCAGATAGAAACAAAGTTGATCCAATCAGAGACAAAGATTCGTTACCAATGTGATCTTTAAAGCGTTCTTTTGTTCAAACTCCTGCCTCTGTCTACCTTATCTACGGAGTATTCCTATAGCCTTGAGTAGGGGGTGGCAGCCCCCCTTTGCCAAGTTGTTTTTCAGAATGCAGAATGCTTTAAGGATTTAGGAGCCAGGAAAACTCCCTAGTTTGGTTCCTTTATCTATGGGCCCTGATATTCCCGTGTAACACTTTCTTCTATGTTTTCAAGAACGCGCCTAGCTTTGAAGCCAAGAATAGAAGGGAGACGCAGCAGTGAGATCGCATTTGCAGTAGTGCCGTCCAGTATTAAGGTTACAATTTGCTACGCTAGGAAGCAACTAATTTTTGACAGTATACAGTAATAGAAGCAGAAGCCAATAACCAAGCTTAATTCTTAATAAATGATTTCTAGCAGTATATCATATCAGAAGCAATAACATAAGCAATCCATAATGAAAGCAAATAGCCTATATTGAGTCATATACACCTTCAACTTCAACTCCCAGAATTCCCCAGCCAGCAGGAAGTCCCTGCGTCTTAAAATTGAGAAACAGCGCTCTGGAAGTTTTATTTTTACATGTATCATCCACAAAACACACATGAAAAAAGGCACAAAGTTTCAATCGCATAGTCATTACGGCCATAGTGGGTCTTTTTGACACGCACCCCCTGAAGATTTCCCTGGAGTTGTGACACTTAACGGTTCACACCTTCTATCGTGGCTATTTCTCTTTCCCACTCACCCATTATAGAGATGTGAATAACAACATTGCACAGTCTTCCTACCAGGCCCAGATCCTTAAGATGCGGCTGGTTTTAATTTAGATAATTAAAAAATGCTATTGTCTACCTATTGCGCTCTGGTGGGGCAGTGGTTAGAATGCAGCATTGCAGGCTAATTCAGCTCACTGCCAGAAGTTCGATCCTGACTCAGCCTTCCCTCCTTCCGAGGTCAGTAAAATGAGGAGCCAGATTATTGGGGGCAATAAGGTGACTCTGCAAACCCCTTAGTAAAGCCCTATGAAGCGGTATATAAGTCTAAGCGCTATTGCTATTGTTAATTGGAGACATGCGTTCATTGATTTTCCAAAATGAGCCCTGATGGTTTACCATGTATATAAATTGTTACAAGTTTGCCTAATTAAAAACAATCGGTATGCTCCAGCAACAAATATATTAATAAGGAAAAGTATGTGGATGGGGAAGTATTATTACTTCCTTAGCATTTAACTGATGAACTAATTGAATATTGCACATATGGTTAAAAAAAGCACAGGTACTTTAGTTGAGTTCCATGGGGCTTAATAGAGGTGTTTGCAGGGTGTGGTTAAAAAATACATTTATCTAATAAATATATGCTGTCCATCTCCCTATCAAGCAATTCTGATAAATGATAAATACAGATAGATGGCCAATCAGTAGTTGATGGGTTAATACAGATCTTATTTCCTACACCTTTGCTTTTCTGGGTGTGATATCAGCTGTATCTGATCTGCTGGATTTATTCCAGAACCTAATCAATAGCAATCTCAAACCCTTGATGATAAGATTAGTAACCTTTTATAGGGAGTTAGGCTCATGTAATCAGCTCTTTTGATCTATTTATTTGCAATGGGTTGTATATGGCTTTACACCAATGCCTGGAAGATGTTCACGACAACAACTAACGAAACTACTGAAGTAGTTTCGTCAGTTGTTGGAGTGTCCTTTCCTATTTCACCCCTGAGAGAAGAACCACTGTGCAGCTACCAGTATGGTTCCCAAACTTACGGCATTGCCGATAGAGTCTCAGATAGGCAAAGAGAAGCCAGGTAAATCCTCTTTCTACCTGTCTTTCTTTCATAGTATCGGGCCTAACCCAAGAATGAAATCCAGCCGAAGTTCAGTTCTTTATTGGCTCACACCGTATAGACAGAATCTTGCCAGAGTAAAACCCTTACTACTTTCAGCCTATCGGTTATACCCTGGGAGATTCTAGGCAGGGAATTGCTATCCAAACTCCCTTCCTCCTTCTCCAATCCCGTAGCTAATGTTATGGCCGTTTTGGAGAACCTCCAAATCCCACCTCTGGCTGGCCCTGCCCACTCCACCCTGCTCCTCCCACCCCTCCCCTCCCAAGAGTCTCCACGCAGCCCGTTTTGAATGCGCGATAAGTGCAAGGCCTGTGCGGAGACTCGGGGAGGGGGGAAAATGGCCCTCCCGGAAGTTCTGGACCCCGGGGGAGGTAGCTTTCACCCTCCCAGAGGCTCAAGGAAAACTTCCGGAGCCTGGGGAAAGCGAAACCCTCACACACACACACACACACACATGGACATGTTGCATGAGGCCGACTAGGCCACGCCCATTATGGCCACGCCCACCCAGCAACCGGGCAGAGAACCCGTTGCTGAAATTTTTGAAGCCCACCCCTGTAGGAAACTGTCACTTCACTGTAGCCATCACACCACCTGCCACCTTTGTAGACACAATCCATCGCACATAGTATTCTTATTACACTCGTAATAAGACAAGTGACAGGACAGTTGCCGGGTTATGTGTGAATGCATCCAATCTTCTTCTCTGCGTCCCCAGGGCAAACAATGAAGTCTAAACCCACATTTCCAGATGCAAATTCTTCTGTCCATGTGCTACTTTGCAGCCTTATAAAACTGTCACTATTCCCAGAAATAAAAGAAAACACTTAATTGTTAAGCAACACGATTGCATAAAACTAGTATTTTAATTTATCCACGATACAGAAAAAATCAGCATGGAGATGTATTCAGTTTCGCTCAGACTGTTATTACTGGCACAGACCTGCTTCTTTCTGGTTATTGATGTACTCAAGGTGTATATTTTGTTTTAATCCTTCCAGATTAATATACGTATTAGGAATTGAATAGACACAGTTGGCAAGTATTTATTTATCCTGCAAATATTGCTACATCAATCCTTACTTACATCACAAATGTGATTATGCAGTATAAATACATTGCGTTTTTTTTCCAGCTGAGGTTAAATGGAATTTCTGCCCATTAAATTAAAAACAAGCAAGATAAGACATGTCCCTTTGAATTTGCACAGAATTTAACGCAAGAAATAAAACTGAGGCATGGTGATTAAACAAGGGGTGGGAAGGGAAACCCCTTTCTCAAAAGCTTCCACCCCCTCACTTTTGTGACTTTGGTTAAAGCTACATTGGGTTAAAAAAAAGGGATGTAAAGTTTTCCAGCCAGTTTTGCAAATGCTTTTTCAATCTGACATTCGATATTAGCATAAATGTTATCTGCTAACCACAAATAAGGTATTAGCAAGTTCAAATTGTAAACACATTCTAAAACAATCCTTCTTCCAAGCAATTTTAATTCACTTTTGCACAGAGCCTCTAGGGAAACAAGCTTTACTGTATACATTCCTTCTGTGTAGCAACAAGGACTTGATCTCATCAGGCTCAGATTAGGAAATAACGAGGTTTAAATCTTGTGTAAGGCTAAAGAGTCTTATTTACTGATCTGCCTTTCAGTCACTCCTTCCATAGGATATTCCTGAAATATACTTGATTTATTAGTAGTTGCTCAGTAGTAGTAACTGTGAGAGGGATCTTGGAGTCCTAGTGGAAAACCATTTAAATATGAGCCAGCCGTGTGCAGCAGCTGCCAAAAAAGCCAACACAGTTCTAGGCTGCATCAACAGAGGGATAGAATCAAGATCCCGTGAAGGGTTAATACTACTTTATAATGCCTTGGTAAGGCCACACTTGGGATACTGCATTCAGTTCTGGTCGCCACGATGTAAAAAATATGTTGAGGCTCTGGAAAGATTGCAGAGAAGAGCAACAAAGATGATTAGGGGACTGGAGGCTAAAACATATGAAGAACGGTCGCAGGAACTGGGTCTGTCTAGTTTAATGAAAAGAAGGACTAGGGGAGACCATCATAGCAGTCTTCCAATATCTCAGGGGTTGCCACACAGAAGAATAGAATAAAAGAATTGGAAGGGACCTTGGAGGTCTTCTAGTCCATGTCTAGGCAAGAAACGCTTCATCACTTCACTTAACATCTTCTTAAAGACTTCCAGTGTTGGGAGCATTCACAACTTCTGGAAGCAAGTTATTCCACTGATTTAATTGTTCTCACTGTCAGGAAATTTATCTTTAGTTCTAAGTTGCTTCTCTCCTTGTTTAGTTCCCACCCATTGCTTCTTGTTCTACCCTCAGATGCTCCTTAAGAGGGAGTCAAAGTATTCTCCAAAGCACCTGAGGGTAGGACAAGAAGCAATGGGTGGAAACTAATCCCTTCCAGATCTATTCTGGTTGAGTTACAGGAAATTCCCAGGACATAAGAATTGCCTTGAGGGCTTCTATGGAAGACCACCTAGTCCATGGGTGTCAAACTCCCTGTGTCACATGACTTATCATGACGTTTTCCCCACCTTTGCGGAACTGGGGTGGGCGTGGCCTGCAGATGACGCATTCAGCCCGTGGGCCGCCATTTTGCCACCCCTGAATAGTCATCTATGCTTTGGGGGAATTTACAAACAGATCATGGTGTCTTCAATTTATTGGAGATGTCTCCTTGACGGGATCTTCTCTCTCCTTAGTCCAACTCCTTCTTTGCAACCTCTGCAGAGGTGGTGTCTCTTTTTTTCTACCTCAGTTAGCGAGGAGTCACTCTTCCACATTCAGGTTGCGGAAAGCACCTGTGACATCAGCGGGTTCCCCATCTGTGTTTACGAAGTTATATTATGAAAAGCAATTTCTGGTAATCAATGTTTTTTTTTTTTAAGCATTTAAGTTTTCTTCATGTTGGTTGACTGAAGCCAAAATACTAATTACATTAGATCCATATCTTCCTTGTTCCTGGTAAGTTTTTAAATGGTTGCTAAATAAGAATTCTGTTATCAAGTATCCTGGGTGTGCATTGAGGTCAACCACCTGAGATACCACTGGGAAGAAATCAGAGAGACAAGATATTTGTTTTTAACCTAATTAAGTTACTCAATGCAACAGTGGAAAAGAAGACCATATTAACTCTTTCATACAAGTATGCTTGCACTGTTTTCTGTGAGTCACCGCAGCCTTTGACGACCTTTGAGGCTGTCAAGATTTCCTAAAGAGGGTTCAGAGAAGTTAAACTGTAGATATGATCAAGAGTTTATCAAAACTTCTTTCATCTTATTGCTATTTTGTTTTTCTTTTTTCCTCCCCTAAGAGAAGTTTCTATCTTGGAAAACTTCTTTTCCTCTTAAGTTGCCCTATTACTAGCTATCGTTGTTGCTGTTAGTTGCGAAGTCGTGTCTGACCCATCGCAACCCCATGGACGACGTTCCTCCAGGCCTTCCTGTCCTCTACCATCCTCAGGTGTCCATTTAAGCTCACGCCTACTGCTTCGATGACTCCATCCAGCCACCTCATTCTCTGCCATCCACTTCTTCTTTTGCCCTCCATCTTTCCCAGCATGAGGCTCTTCTCCAGTGAGTCCTTCCTTCTCATTAAGTGGCCAAAGTCTTTGAGTTTCCTCTTCAGGATCTGGCCTTCTAAAGAGCAGTCAGGGTTGATCTCCTCTAGGACTGACCGGTTTGATCGCCTTGCAGTCCAAGGGACTCGCAGGAGTCTTCTCCAGCACCAGAGTTCAAAGGCCTCCATTCTTTGGCGCTCAGCCTTCCTTATAGTCCAACTTTCACAGCCATCCATTGCAACTGGGAAAACCAGAGCCTTGACTAGACACACTTTTGTTGGCAGGGTGATGTCTCTGCCTTTTTAGTATGCTGTCTAGATTTGCCATCGCTTTCCTCCCCAGGAGCAAGCCTCTTTTAATTTCATGACTGCACTCCCGATCTGCAGTGATCTTGGAGCCCAGGAAAATAAACTCTGTCACTACCTCCATTTCTTCCCCATCTATTTGCCAGGAATCGAGAGGGTCGGATGCCATGATCTTAAGTTTTCTCAATGTTGAGTTTCAAGCCAACTTTTGCACTCTTCCTTCACCCGCATCAAGAGGGTCTTTAGTTCCTCTTCACTTTCTGCCATTAGGGTGGTATCATCTTCGTATCTGAGGTTGTTGATATTTCTCCCAGCAATCTTAATTCCAACTTTTGATTCATCTAGCCCCGCCTTTCTCATGATGTGCTCTGCACATAAGTTAAATAGGCAGGGCGACAGTATTCAGCCTTGCTGGACTCCTTTCCCGATTTTGAACCAATCAGTGGTTCCGTGTCCAGTTCTCACTGTTGCTTCTTGACCCGCATAGACGTTTCTCAAGAGACAAATAAGATGGACTGGTACTCCTATCTCTTTAAGAACTTGCCGCAATTATTACTATCTATACTTACTATCTATAATATAATTACTATCTATCATTACTATCTATCGAAGATACAATAATGGGTTGGAAAAGACTCTGGAGGTCTTCTAGTTTTTTGGTCAATTTCCAAAACTCCCTTAAATTGTCAGGATACCACAACTGCCCACGAAATAACCTTCTTTCTCATAAACGAACCACACTCTCAAAATAAAACCCACAATAAACACAACTGGGCCACCCTCAGGCCCTCAACCCAGAAACACAACACTTCCAACCAACCAATAGTTAAATATTATTAAGGATCAAGCTTTGGCTGTAATTAATTTAGGAGAGGTGGAGCTGAAAGCAATTCTACCTTCCTACCTTGCGAAGGAGGTAATAATCTTTAGGTTTCAATAAACTAAAGCAACCCTTAATAACCTCTGGATAGCTTATATAATATTTTATGTTAAGAAATTTTTTTGCTGCTTGCTTACTTCATCAAAATGGGTTTTTTTCTCTCTCATCTCATCTCACCTGTCTGTCAATCTATCTTTACAGCCCTCTCTAAGCGATTTACAGAGTCAGCCTATTGCTCCCAAACATTTTGGATCCCCATCTTATCCACCTCGGAAGGATTGTAGGAAGTTAGTACCCACCCCTCTCCTAGAAAAATGAAATATCCTGGGAAATATTGAAAAGGCAGAATGTTATATTTCCCTGGATTAGAAATGGAGAAATATGTTTTTAGGCAGGAAACAGACTCACTCTTAATAGCCCCTGCCTTTCTCAATGGGCCATTAAAATGCCTGCGGCCGTCTACTCTACATAACAAAGGGTCCCCCCTTCAGCTTCAGGGTGATGGGATTAAGGCATGATAGTTATAAGTTATACAACTTACCACAGGGCATCTGGGAACTCAACCAAACTTGGACTCAAAACACAACCTAGAGAGTTGCCCCTGCATGGCCCCAAGGGAGTCTGACAACCAATCAGAATACATTTCTTACACAGGAACAGGAAACAGAGAGGTGGGGCCAAACAGAGTATAAAAACCCAGCAAGCCCCTTTTTTTCTTCTCTTTTCTTCTTCACTCAACATCTGGAAGCATGGGATCACTTTTCCCCCCAGGACCTCAAGCCATGTGACCCTGCCCACCCTAAAAACCATCTTTCCAAGCAGCCTCCATGTTTCCAGTGTCTTTTTTTACCCACTTGGAACTGAACCCAGGAGGACGTCCCTTCCAACAGGATGGAAGGCTTGAGTCAACCTTGAGCCTGGTGAGATCCTACCTGCCAAACTCCTGGCAGGCCGTGGTCAGCAGAAGTAGCCTGCACTCTAACCACTGCACCACCAAAAGGCTCTTATTGTGCCTTTTGAGTCAGAGGAATTCTCAAGGCAAAGTTTCCCTTCACACATATGTTCTAGTCGTTCCCGACTCTAAGGGGCGATGCTCATCTCCGTTTCAAAGCTGAAGAGCCAGCGTTGTCCGAAGGAAATTTAGACAGGCTCAGCCAAAGACTTTAAGAGCTACCCCGCTGCATAATCCTCTAAAATCCACTCATTCAAGAGGATGAGGGATCTTCCCCTTCAGAGGCCAGTGGCCCCAACTTTTCTTATCTCTAGCTTCGACCTTTGCTCTTAATCTGGAATAATCTCTCAATGGCATATTTTATGTCTTTTGCCTGCTGGAATTGTATTCCCCCTGAGATTCATTTGGCTCTATAAAGCCTTCGTAAGACCACACCTAGAGTACTGTATCCAGGTTTGGTCACCACACTATAAAAAAAAGATTTTGAGACTCTAGAAAGAGTGCCAAGAAGAGCAACCAGGATGATTTAGACTTGAGACTAAAACATACTAAGAACAGTTACAGGCACTGGGCATGGCTAGTTTAGTGAAGAGAAAGACCAGGGGAGACAGGATAGCAGTCTTCCAATATTTGAGGGGCTGCCAGTGGGGGGATCAAGCGATTTTCCAAAGCACCCGAAGGCCAGACAAGGAATAATGGATGGAAACTGACCAAGGAGAGATTCATTCAACCTAGAAATAAGGAGGAACTTTCTGACAGTGAGAACGATCAACCAATGGAACAGAAGTTGCCTTCAAAAGTTGTGGCAGCTTCATCGCTGGAGGCTTTTGAGAAGAGATTGGACTGCCATTTGACAGAAATGGTGTAGGGTCTCGTGCTTGGGCGGGGGCTTGGACTAGATGTCCTATAAGGTCCCTTCCAACTCTGTTAAATCTGCTAATCCTATGCTGACTTTATTTAAACAAGCCTTCAAGATCCAGTCTTTGATCAGAGCATTTCATAAACCCATCGAGTTGTGTTGTTATTTCTGGTTGGTGTATTTTCTCTAGCCTTTTTTTTAATTTTTAGTCTCTCTTCCTCTTTGTTTTCTATTGTTTTGTACTGTACGCTGCCCAAAGTCATGCCTATGAACTTTACAAATAAACAAACAGCGTTTCTTTCCCTCTCCAAAATGTCTGAAGGAAATACCAACAATTTTTGTATGCTGTTTGCAGAACTCCTGAGTGCTGCTATGTCAAACTGGAGCTAAGTGTCACGCCTGGAAGACATCTTTTGCATTGGGCCATCGGGCCTGCCATATTTAATGCTGTGGGAAAATGGGAGGGGGGATTATATGGAGTATGGGAGGTATAGTCAAAATAACATTCCTTTCTCAGAGAGTCAAGGACACCTTGCCCTGCGCCTGGAGTGGTGTGACTGGGAGGCATCTCCAGTTGGGATGGTACCTGATTGGACCCTGTGATGGACATTTGGGTACTGGGCAGGGGCTTGGACTTTCATTTGGGGGGAGGGGGAAACGTGGAAGCTTTCAGATTCGGGTTTTCTCAGATGTGCCAATAGGACATTTCTAATAAAATGGAACTTTGAGGAAACTGAAGCCTCGGTGTCTTCTTTCGTGGGAGGTGGGGGGTGGGGGTGGAATCCTGACCACTATGGCTGTCCCTATGTCTTCAAATTCCCCATGGATTCCGGCTTCTTCTCAACTCAGAACACTGTTCTCTACTCTGAAGGACTTGGCAAATTGAAATACAAGAGGAGCAGAAGGATGGTTTTGATGGTTCCCGTATGGACTGACAGTTAAGCACTTGAAACAGAGGATTTTCTCAAGTCCACCAGCAATTTAGCATCTCTCTTTTTAAGGTGTTTTAAATCACAAAATTATGGAGATGCTGCTCTGGTTTCTCCCTTGAAATGTAGACAACCCACTTAAGTTTCCACAGGCCAGAGGAAGATCAATTAACGGACAATTAAGGACATCTTAAAAAGATCACCACCCGAAGATAGGAATCTAAAATAACAGACAGGCAGGTTTGGCATTGTTTTCTGAATGTATTGATTTCGATCCCCACCCCACCCATGCCTAAGACGGAGTTTTCTTTTCTGAAAGGATTCTGGTGTTTCCCACTTTGGCATGTATACTTATTCAATAGAGGTAGATTGGCACTTCGTTTTGGGATGACTTCACGTCTGGGGACAAAATAAACTTGCCCCCTCATCCATCTAATAAGGGCCACAAGAATCTCTCAGCGGATAGTTCTGTCAACAAAGATGCTAACCATTTGCTCATTCTAACAGGCTTTATTATCATTACAACAGCCTTTATTGTTTAAGGAGAGATTGGATAACAATTTGTCTGAAATGGTATAGGGTTTCCTGCCTAAGCAGTGGGTTGGACTAGAAGACCTCAAAGGTCCCTTCCAATTCTGTTATTCTATTCTATTCTACTCTATTCTATTCTAATTCTATTCCGTTTTTCTATTCTATTCCATTCTATTCCATTTTTCTTTTCTATTCCATTCCATTTTTCTATTCTATTCTATTCTATTCCATTCTATTCTAATTCTATTCTATTTTTCTATTCTATTCTATTCTACTCTATTCTATTCCATTCCTTTCTATTCCATTTTTCTATTCTATTCCATTCCATTTTTCTTTCCTATTCCATTCCATTTTTCTATTCTATTCTATTCCATTCTATTCTAATTCTATTCTATTTTTCTATTCTATTCTGTTCTACTCTATTCTATTCCATTCTTTTCTATTCCATTTTTCTATTCTATTCCATTCCATTTTTCTATTCTATTCTATTCTATTCCATTTTTCTTTTCTATTCCATTCCATTTTTCTATTCCATTCTATTCCATTCTATTCTAATTCTATTCTATTTTTCTGTTCTATTCTACTCTCTTCTATTCCATTCTATTCTATTCCATTTTTCTATTCCATTCCATGCCATTTTTCTATTCTATTCTGTTCTGTTCCATTCCATTCCATTTTTCTCTTCTCTTCTCTTCTCTTCTCTTCTCTTCTTGTTTCTGTTCCTATTTCTACTTCTATTTCTAATCGTTGAATTGCATTTCCATTAGTTACATTAGGAAGTTGTCTTCTCTGGAGTATTTACAGCTTCCTCCCAACCACGCTGGCGTGCGATGAATTTAATGGGGGCGCTTATCAAAGAGGATCTCTTATGGGCAGAGTTCAAAGGACGCAGGGCAGGGCAGGTTTCGGGGGTGGCCTGGGTGTGGATGGTTTGAAGATGTTTGCATTTGCAAGTGATCACGTCAGCCAACCATGCTTTGTGGTGACACAAAGTCTGCCTAATGACCATGACTCCATGCTGGGAGTCACTTAAGGAAAGGAATTCAAAAGAGGAACTCTCCGTATGGTTCATTTCTGTTGAAATCATTGCCGGGAATATTCTGGGTGCGTGGGTCTCTTGAGAAGGAGACTATGCTATTAGGAAAGGTGTGGAAAGACAACCCAAAATAAAGAAACTGAGGATTTTGGCCAATTTGGTCTCGTGCAGTGGTCGGCAACCCACGGCTCTGGAGCCGCATGTGGCTCTTTCCTCCCTCTGCTGCAGCTCCCTTTCGCTGGTCAGCTCCACAATTGATAGTGATTTCGATTAGCACAGGTGGAGGACAAAGGATGCCACACTAGGAGGAGACTCTATGGTGGGGGAACCGGACTTCCTGTCGGCTCCAGAATTGATCGGGGGGCTTCCGGTTAGGACCCTTGTGGTTCTTTGAGTGTTTCAGGTTGCCGACCCCTGATCTAGTGCTTAAGACACGGCTGGCTGGGGAATTCTGGGAGTTGAAGTCCACAAGTCTTAAAGTTCCCAAGTTTGGACACCCCTGCACTAGGTTATTAACTGGGAGACAGTGAGTTCTAGTTCTACCCTAGCCAAATAAACAGGCTGGGTGACCTTGGACCAGTTTCTTTTTCTCAGCTCAACTCACAAGATTATTGTTGTGGGGGAAATAGAAGGAAGGCGCATTAGCTACCTTCGCCGCCTTGTGTTGTGCATAAAAAATAATAAAGGCAGGATATAAAATAAAAGAAAAACGAAGGAGGAATACATAAAAGTATGCACGGCACAGGAATGGTGCAAGTAAACAGAGTGAAGATGAGATTAGAACATCAGATCATCTCTTGATAGAATCAGGATCAACACAGGTAAATACTTTTTTACACGCAGCCTAAAGTTCAACTCTAGAATTTGGTGCCAGCAATTATGGTTGTGGCACCGGCGTGTGTGTGTGTGTGTGTGTGTGCGTGTGTCTGTGTATGGTTTAGAGAAGGAAGAGAGCCTTAGTTGTGAGAACCAGACACACACACACACACACACACACACACACACATGGTTTGCTTCCAACCCGTGAGCTGCTCACTTAACAATTACAGCAATTCACTTAACAACTGTGGCAAGAAATATCGTAAAATGGGGCAAAAACTCAGTTAACAACTGTCTCACTTAACAACATAAATTTTGGGCTCAATTGTGACCGTTGGTCATGCACTACCTGTAATAAATCAGCCAGCCCGCTTCCTTTTACTCTCCCCCCCCCCCCCTTCCACCCAGTGCATAGGAGAGGAGAGATGCAGGAGCAATCTATAAGGGAAAGGAGAGACGGAATAGAAGAGAGAAAAATAAATGTGGCACAGTGGATAGAGTGCAAGATTGCAGGCTTCTTCTGTTGCCTGCCGGCTGCCTACAATTCGGCAGTTCAAATCTCACCAGGCTCAAGGTTGACTCAGCCTTCCATCTTTCCGAGATTGGTAAAATAATGATCCAGATTGTTGTGGGGAAAAATATGCTGACTCTGTAAACCGCTTAGAGAGGGCTGGAAAGCACTGTGAAGCAGTAAAAAGTAAAGGTTCCCCTCGCACATACCTGCTAGTCGTTCCCGACTCTAGGGGGCGGTGCTCATCTCCATTTCACAACCGAAGAGCCGGCGCTGTCAGAAGACGTCTCCGAGGTCATGTGGCCGGCATGACTAAATGCCAAAGGCGCACAGAACGCTGTCACCTTCCCACCAAAGGTGGTCCCTATTTTTCTACTTGCATTTTTTACGTGCTTTCGAACTGCTAGGCTGACAGAAGGTGGGGCAAGTAACGGGAGCTCACTCCACTATGCAGCACTAGGGATTCGAACCCCTTTCTGATCGACAAGCTCAGCGTCTTAGCCACTAAACTGCTTAGAGAGGGCTGTAAAGCACTGTGAAGCGGTATATAAGTCTAAGTGCTATTGCTATTGCTTTGGAGATAAATGGGAGAAGCGTTTCCAAACGCCATACGCCACGTTCAACCCCGAATCGGTGCAATAGTTCCATGCAAACTTTAGCACAGGGGTGTTCAAACTTGGGAGCATTTACGATTTGTGGACTTCATCTCCCAGAATTCCCCAGCCAGGGGGAATTCTGGGAGTTGAAGTCCACAAATCTTAAAAGTTCCCAAGTTTGGACACCCCTGTCTTAGCACGACCCAAGCAACTCAGCTAAAAATACACACACACACACACACACACACACACAAAAACAAATGAAACGCTTGCACATGCGCACTGTACAGAGACGTCCGCATCCTCTCCCTATTCCGCCCCGGGTCTTCCTCAGAATAACCCGCTTCCCCCTCCCTCTCTCCATCCGAGATTTAGTGGGCGGGGCGTGCGTGCGTGCGTGTTGCCGCCTGCGCGTTGCGTGAGTGCGGCGAGGGAGAGAGGGAGGGGAGGGGGCGTGCGCGCGCGCGGCTTACTCCAGCTGCTGCTGCTGCCGGCGGCGGCGGCGACCTCACTTCCGGACCTGTTGCGCGGTCCAGACGGCGGGAGCGCGCCAAGGGGGCCGCGGCGCTGTCGGGTCGGCTAGACGGAACCTCCGCTTGGACAAGGGTACGTGTGAACGCGCGGGTCGGGCGAGGGAGGGAGGAGAGGCGGCGGGGGCTGACGGGCTCTCCCCCGCCCCACCAACCCCAGCGGTGCTCCGGTTTCTTTGCCGTGCGTGTCACAAGCTGCACCTGTTGCCCTGCTGCCTGGCAAGGCGGGCGCGAGTAGATAGCCTCGGGGTAGCCTGAAAAGGAAAAGGAGGGAAGAAGGAAAAGAAGAAGAGGGAAAGAAAGAAGGGGAGAAAAGGAAAAAGGAAAGGAAAGTAAGAGAAGGAGAAAGAAGCAGGGGGGAAAGAAGAGGAAGGAGAAAGGGAGAAATGAAAGGAAAGTAAGAAGAGAAGGAGAAAGGAGCAGGGAAAGAAAAAGAAGAGGAAGGGGAAGAAAGGAAAAAGGAAAGGAAAGGAAGAAGAGAAGGAGAAAAGCATGGGGAAAGAAGAGGAAGGGGAAAGGGAAAAATGAAAGAAAAGTAAGGCGAGAAGGAAAAAGAAGAAGAGAAAGAGAAAAAAGTGGAGGAAGAGGAAAAGGAAAAATGAACGGAAAGTAAAAAGAGAAGGAGAAAGAAGAGGAGAAAAAAGAAGACGAAAAGAAGTAGAAAAAAAGGAAGACTGTCACTTGAGGGGAATTCCCAACGGAAGGAGGCATTGGGAAGATTTAACCTTGGGAGGGAGAGGAAGGATTCCCCACAGGTCAAGCCAAACCTCCTCCTGCTCCTGAAAACCAGAACATGGAAAAAGACATTGGGAGAAGTTTCCTAAGACAGACAGATTTGGATCCAGTGGGGCCATCCGGTGACCTAGCCGGGGAGCTTTTGGATGTGCTCATGGGGACTGCCTTTGATTTGGGCTCTGCCAGGTAGGACCTGGTAGATTCCATGACTCTCACTGGGATTTGTGGGGGGGGGGGGGAATTGTAAGGAAGAGAACTGATGGTGTGTGTGTGTGTGTGTGTCATTTTGTCTTTGAATAAAACGTGGAAGTTGGAAAAAGTAGGGACCAAACTTCTGCCAATTGATACAGCAGGTGAGGGAGAAATTAAAATCCTTGTGCCTCTTTCCAAGCTGAAATGAACATTAAATCCATATTACCATCAGTGATTTTTTTTTCCCTTTCCCGACCTCCACTTTTCTTCCTTTGTGGGCTAAATGCAGAGGGATGGGTTTTCTTTTTCATTTATCCCCCCCCCCCACTGCTTGTAGTTCATGATAACATTTGTGGCACAGCCTCAAGGAACGAAATAAAGGAGGATTTAAAAGCATTCTGTCCAAGCATGCGTGTTTTCCACGTCGCAGAGCGATCCTAATGTATGGTTACAGACACGAAATGTGCTCAGGGCCATTCACAGATTTTAGGAGAACTGCGGGACCTCTTTGAGATGAGCTGCTGTCTGGTCAGAGAGAAGGCGGGGAGGGGGGGATCTGCTCTGCTAGACCTTTGTGAATCCAAAGTTTGCTTAGAGATTATGTTTATGGATTAAACCCCTATTTGCCAGAGGCTTGGACTTTGTACGCGGCGGCATCTTTGTATTTCCCAGCCAAAGTCCAACTCAAGAAATTGCCTTTAAATTAGTGGTAAAGGAGGTTGGAGGAACTGTATTCTCTGTGTGTGTGTGTGGAGGAAAAGCAAGTTCTGATAGGAGCGTCGGTGAGATTTCTGCCATCTGGGCAACAACAACAACAACATAAACAACATAAGACGAAGAACTTCCTTGCCATCAAATGTGAGTCACGTGCCCTTTGAAGGAGGTGGATTTTACCTATGACCAGTGGAGTAAAGGTGTTCTCCTTGAGGTAGTTATGGCTCTGGCAGAAGCCAATGAAATCAACTCCGACTCGCTGAGCTTTTCTGCTATCAGCTTGCGGGTGTGACTGTTACTTTCTATAAGGGAAAAAAAAAACTTTCTGCAAGTCACTTTTACTCTCTTAACCCTGGTCACCTGCTCAGACATTTCTGGCACAGTCTAAAAGTCCTTGGAAGGACAGGAAGGGTGCATTATAGTGACCGGTAAGGGTTTTGAAAAAGACATAACTTCACAACACAAACGGAGTGGTGTTTCTTGTAACTCTTGAATGCCTTGCGCATTATTTTATTCAGCGGTGTTAAGAGATGGTTGGGTTGGAGCTCTCTTCTGCCACAAATGGCTTTGTCAGCAACTACCTGCTCAGGGGCTAAGACGCTGAGCTTGTCGATCAGAAAGGCCGGCGGTTCGAATCCCTAGGATAGGTACTCCTGCGTGAGCAGGGGGTTGGACTAGCTGACCTCCAAGGTTCCTTCCAACCCTGTTACTGTTAAGTTACTGTTACCTGCTGAGCCAAGACACGGACACCGATTTATGAAATTTAGTTTTACCCTTAAGTTTGTTTGCCTGTCAAGAGTTATGCATTTCTCCACTGTGACAAATGCCGTAACGAAAGAATGAATGGCGAATAAGGTTGTCTTCTTGAGTTCATTTAGTGCGTACCCCCCCCCCTAATTAAATGTGCATAAAGTCACTTTTTTATAGATAGCAGCAAACCTGTGTGTGTCAAAATTGTGGGGGTTTTTTTCCCTTTAAAGAATCCTCTTATTTGCTTTCACTTTAAACATTGATAATTTGTTTCCCTTTTAAGCCATATATGGTTTTCCAGAATTCCTCTTTGGAAAGACGAGGGGTGTGTGTGGATGCAACGCAATAATTATATTGCTTCATAATATCTGTTTGGATAACATCTGTCTTATTACCTACCTGCTTGGGACCATAAATAGATTGCTTCTTTGTTTTGCTGTTATTTTTCCTGTAGCCTCTCAGTCCTTGTCACCCTCTGGCACAAAGCATTTCATTAGTGCCAAAACGAGGGAGTCTCTTGATGTAATTCCAGATTACAAATATTGCTATAATAAACCTTATTTTTATTGATAGGTTCTTTTAACACGTACTATTTAAATGAGTTAGTAAGAAAACTGGAGCAAGAAATGCCCCCAAAATGTAAGCTAGCCTTTCAGATATATATTTTTTGTACCTTAAAAACACCTTGTTTTAGTTCAGTTTGACTTTTATTTACTAATTTAGAACCTTGTACTTTAGCAGCTTTGCTCCTTTTTATGCCAAAGCTTCTCTTTGTTCTTCCTTTGGGGGTAAATGATTGAGGAGTGGATTTAATCAAACAATTGTTTACTTACTGCTCTTGTATACTAAGCATTTTACGAAGTATTGTGATACAAGGAAATGAAATGCCTCTTTAAGAGCTCACATTGCAGCATTTATTGCTTGGCTAGACCAGCAGACATCTGGATTATACGATATTTTAAAATTACTTTTGGCCTTTTAAATTTCTTTTTATCCCATCTTTATTACTTTATAAGTAACTCCAGGCAGCAAACATATATAATGACTCGTTTCTCCTTCTATTTTTCCCCACAACAACAGCTTTGTGCAGTAGGTTGGTTTGAGAGAGAATGTGAATGGAAAAATTCACTTTCAGTGAAGGCAGGATTAGAACTCAGAGTCCTAGGTTCCTAGACCGGCACCTTCACCACTGCGGATGCTCCTTGACTTACGACTTTAATGGAGTCTGGAATTTCCGTCGTATATCATGACAGTTGTAAGTCGAGGCACTCATGTGACCAATCCAAAATGCTTTACTTTTTGGGGGCAGTCATGAAGCAAACACAGCAGCCATTAAACAAATACCAGTGTTGTTAAGTGAAACCATAGTCCACAATGAACATTTTTTTGCTGGAAAACAGCAGTTTCTGGCCAACCCTCCCCCCCCCCCCAACTGTAAATCTCAGCTTTTTGCAAGCAGCTGTAAAATCCAAGATAATTTCCGGCTGCCAAAAATGTGATTTGGTGAGTGGGCAGCTATCAGTATTTTAAACCCAAGTTGTAAATACAGTTTGTGGGTCCATCATAACTTCAAACAATTGCTAAGCAACCAGTTGTAAGTCAAAAGCTACCTGTACGCCAATCTGACTTCATAGGATAGTAATACTATTTCGCGGTGGTTCAGTGGCTAAGCTTGTCAATCAGAAAGGTTGGCAGTTTGAATCCCTAGCGCCGCGTAACGGAGTGAGCTCCCGTGACTTGTCCCAGCTTCTGCCGACCTAGCAGTTCGAAAGCAGGTAAAAATACAAGTAGAAAAATAGGGACCACCTTTGGTGGGAAGGGAACAGCGTTCCGTGCGCCCTCGGCGTTTAGTCATGCCAGCCACATGACCACAGAGACGTCTTCGGGCAGCGCTGGCTCTTCTGCTTTGAAATAAGCACCGCCCCCTAGAGTAGGGAAGGAGGGGAACCTTTGCCTTTTAAAAGAGCAATAGGATAGGAGCTGCGATATTTCTCCCCGTAGGTTAATTGACATTTTTCTCCTCAACTTCCGTAGAAGGACAGTACAAGGGATCCTCAACTTACAACAGTTTGCTTAGCGACGGTTCGAAGTTACAACGGCACTGAAAAAAGTGACTCATGACCATTTTTCACCCTTATGACCATCGCAGCATCCTAATGGTCACGTGATTTGCATTTGGATGCTTGACAACTGACTCACATTTATGACGCTGCAGTGTCCCAGGGTCGTGTGATCCCCATTTATGACAAGCGAGGTCAATGGGTGACTCAGGTTCACTTAACAACTATGTTACTAATTTAAGAACAGCAGAGATACACTTAACAACTGTGGTGAGAAAGGTTGTAAAATGGGGCAAAATTCACTTAACAAATGTCTCGCTTAGCAACATAAATTTGGGGCTCTGTTTTGGTCGTAAGTCGAGGACTACCTGTATAAGTGTTGTTGGGCCCTTTTTTAATTTATTTTTTTGTAAGTC
The DNA here is from genome assembly GCF_964273705.1 of Natrix helvetica. NCBI lineage: Eukaryota > Metazoa > Chordata > Lepidosauria > Squamata > Natricidae > Natrix > Natrix helvetica. The sequence continues at coordinate 75,766,732 of NC_138553.1, forward strand.
GAGACATTTTGTCATCATGTCAGGTAGGACTCACCATCTCTTGTAATGACTGTAGAGTCATTCTAACTGAAATACATGCCCTTGTTAGTATTTATGTTATTGCTTGCTTGATGTTATAACGTAGAGCTAGAAAACTGAAAGCAGAACAAAGGGATTTGGTCACAGACTGGACGCAAAGGAACTAAAATATTACATAGTTAAGTAGATACTCAAGATTACAATTGTATAGCTAGGAGCTCCTACAAAAAGGATAATGGATTTACATATAAAGATGTAAGATCTCTTTAAATGAATTTAAAGAGCTTAAATTGAAATGCAGACTGGTTCACCCCTTGTGCTAAATATGTGTTGACTGAGCCAGCTCTGGCCGGATTCACACTGTAGTTCTAGGCTACAATGATGGTTTGCAACTCGGTATTTTAAGTCCGAACCAAACAAATTGCTGTATCAGTATGCATAGGAACCTGGTTGTGGTTACTTTAGTTTTTAGAATAGAATGGAATGGAATGGAATAAAATTCTTTATTGGCCAAGAGTGATTGGACACACAAGGAATTTGTCTTTGGTGCATACGTTCTCAGTGTACATAAAGAAAAATAAAACAGAATATATTCATCAAGAATCATAAGATACAACACTTAGATTACTAGTAAGCAATCAAATCATACTAGGAAACAAATAATACAATATCAATTTTAAAGATACAAGCAACATGGTTATAGTCATAAGTGGGGAAAGATAGGTACTAGGAAGAGAAGAAGAATAGTAATACAATCTTAGTAAATTATTTGACAGTGTTGAGGGAATTATTTGTTTAGCAGAGGGATGGCATTTGGGAAAAACTGTCCTTGTGTCTAGTTGTTCTGGCGTGCAGTGCCCTATAGCATCGTTTTGAAGGTAGGCGTTGGAACAATTTATGTCCAGGATGTGAGGGGTATGTAGATATTTTCACAGCCCCCTTTTTGACTTGTGCAAGTATACAGGTCCTCAATGGAAGGCAGGTTGGTAGCCATTGTTTTTTCCGCAGTTCTAATTACCCGTTGGAGTTTTCGATTCACAGACTAGGTTTCTGCACAGAGCTAAGTTATGTTGCATTTTGCATGCTTGCATCAATCCA